>NC_143016.1:37089910-37349910 GCF_055824585.1 Amblyomma mixtum | reverse complement strand
ACAAACGCACAGACACGCAATCGCGCTCACGCACTCGCACAGACACACACTCGCGCGCGCTCACATAGACGCAGCCACGCACACAGACACATGCAGACACCCACACCCACGCGCGCACACGCACGCACACAGACGCGATACTGAACGAGCTACTTCGTAAAACAGGCCGGCCAACAATATCGGAAGTACTGCGCCCGGTAGGCTCCTAGAGGGAGAGGACCATCCATGGCGGTGCCTAATCACGTGATTGCAACTGGCCAATAGGCGGCGTGACGGTGAAGAGAAAACAGCTGCGGTACTTTCAGAATCCAGTGACCAAACGACCAATCTAGGGTGCCTTGATATCTATCGAGGCACCACTTGACTGTACGGAGCCTAGATGAGGACTACAGAAATCAAGATATCGTAAGGGAAATCAGCTGTCGTCACTTAAGCGAAAAATTACACCTAAAAGCTTAAGCGACGACAACCTTTCACCGAACTCTCGCCACAAAAGTAAGACAGCGGTGCGGTTCCATATCTCCACGGCTTTTCCCATAAACTAAAGAAAATGGGCGATCAGTAACAAGTCAAATTCTTTTTTCCAGCTCCTAATAAACTCATCAAAATGGTCGGGCTTGCAGATCCGGTGTTATCACTCGAGTAGCAGCATCCCACCGCTGTCACCAGTTGTTATAAGTCGGGTAGCATGACCAGTTGTTGCGTCTCCCTGGGGCTCGTCCGGGATGAAGAAACGGTCTGAAGCTTCGAAGGATGGGGATATGAAAACAAGCAGGTTTAATGGCACTTTTTTAAGACAATTATTTACATAATGAAGAAAAGAGCAAAGAAACAAAAAGTTAAGAGTTCATAACGTCGAGCGACTGGATGAGCCTATTACCCAAGGCCCAGAGCCACTGGATGAGCCTATTACCCAAGGCCCAGAGCGTCCGTTCTCACTTTGGGTGCTGGTTAAATAGCCTCAGGCTCCGCCCCTTTACCAGGCGGCAATTCAACGCGACGCACAGGTCGGCACAACTCAACACATCAAACGGAGGCACGTGTTGCAGAGTCCACACGTGGGAATTTGGCGAGGAGGAAACGCAAGTCTGTGGCTCTTTCGCACTGCGGTGCAAGATTACTGCGAACAGCACGTGTCTATCGAACACAGGTGTGGCATGATGGCGCCGCGGCCGCAGCTGCGCTGGCTTCCTCTGATTCGTTTCGGTTCCTCTCAGACGAGGTGAATCCTTTCTTCCCTTGTCGTCGGTCCATCGTCGGTCGCTTCTAGAAGGGAAGGTCGTTCGCACCGAGCCGAGCGTGGGAAGAGCTCCATCGACCACTTTCCAGCTAGTCATCCTTTTTGGTGGGGTCATCTTGGGGTCAAACGACCTTTCGAAATTTCCGCTGTTCAATCCGCCACCGTTATCATCGCGGGTCTCAAGTTGGGTCGTAACACCGGCAAGATCAGTGGAGGCTCATAAAAATGCTCGAAACCTTTCATCCCATGTTCAAAAGAAGTCATCTATTCTTTGCTCCTCACGTGTGGCGGCTTTTATGACGGCTAAAAGGGTTGGTGCTTGAATGTACGTCTACTAGAACACAAAAACAATGCAGATGTGGGAACCTGGTGGCCAACTGTCGAACCTGCAGTGGAGGAGAATGTCGGCCGAGAGACCGAGCCTACCGAATTTTGGCCAAGGGCAGACTAACAAAAACGGAGATTACAGAAGCTTATCACATCGCGAAGCACCATGCTCCATGCGTCAGTGACCAGTCTGTTCCGTTAACCACGAAATAAATCGAATACCTATCCCATGGACTGTAAATCTACCCTTTTCAATCACGTGGCTTCTTTTTTTCCTGCGGTGTCATGCTTTGTTTTCTGAGTATACTGACTAACGTGGAAATTTAGGCATGCTGGTATTGCATGGCAGGATTGAACAGAGCACAATGGACGAGAACACATGGAAAGAAACGACGAGACTCACGAGCGCCGACTTTTTTATTTTTATTTCGAACCTTGGCCTGGATTATATATATAGGCATATCATGGCAAACGTCAAGTATGCGCGACAATTTCCATTGACCATTTCCTTCATAAACGCATGTGTTATAGTCAGCGCCGTGTGCGTACTGTTCTCCCTTTCGTGATGTTGTTTTCGCGCTGTGACCACGTTACCTTGAACAATCAACTAGCCCGTACTTCCACCCTCGTTAACTAGATTAAGAAAGGGGTGGAGCGCATATGGCAGGTTCTCTCAGATGATGATCGAGTGACAGTTTACCAATAATATACTCCTCAAGAAACTTGGTACGTGTCAGCAATCCTCAAGAAGGATTCATTTGTGGACATTTCTTTATTCCAGGGCTTATTATTTACGCAAACAACAAATTTTGGCACGCTTTTCTGACGCTGGCGCACGGGATCCGCCGCAGAGAAAGTAAGTTGAAATGGCGCGGAGGGCTTGCGTGATCGTGAGGCGCGGCGGTATAGAGGCAGTGCCGCCGCCAGACAGCGCTTGAGCGCACTGTCGCAGCGTCATTCGCAGGGCACTGCATTGTAAACATGTAGGAAGGGCTCTTTTGCGCAATGAATCTTGGGAATGACCTCGGACGGTATTGTATTCCCTCTCCGGAAAGTGCAGTCTTCCTCCCTCGTAGAGGAAGGAGAAAGGGAAGGCCTAAGACGGTCGTGGGGTGGGGGTGCTGGTAGACGCGTGGCTAGTAGTGTGCTGATTTGCCGTGGTCGGTGATGTAGCGTGCCGCCTTTTCTCCTCCATGGAATAAATGGTGGGTGTTATGTTGCAGAAAAAGAATGTGTGTGGTGTGAGTGACAACGTTGATCGCATCACCAGCCGGCGGTAAGTTTGTGGATTCCTCCAGAGTGGATTCCAGTTCGCCGTACGTCAGCTGCTCGGCTGGTATGTCCGCGAGCTGTGGCTTCGCCAAGTTGGTTTCCAGTCAAGCCGGCGAATCTTGGGCCCCATGTGAAGACTGGGAGCTCCCCCTGAGGCTCGCTTTGACTCAATACAGCCGGCGTTCTTTTGTGAAGTCTGCCGTCTCCTTCAAGAGGAAAAACAGCTCCCTGCCGATGTTTACTCAGAATCAACTGATGCTGCCGGGCGTCATCTGCCTCCAAGAAACGGTGTGCCCAGCACGTCAAGGGATACCTAACCTACAGCCATGACGCGGCCCCTACAATAGCTACACTGCTGGCGCCCACACTAGCAGACATACCCCACGACCTCCACTTCCGTGGCATAAATCAGGTCCTCACCGAGATCATATCGAAAAAGAAAAAAAGGAAGCAGAGCCTCTTCATCCTGAATCTCTACTGTCCTCCGAGCAACACTTTCAAGCCAATTGTACTGAAATCCACACGTATAGCGTGAGAGAACCTCCTTATTGTTACAGCGGGACTAAACATTCTACACAGGGCATGGGGCTACCACAAGAACACACCGAAGAGAACCAGCTAGTTGGAAGCGGCTGAGCAGCTAGACTTCTGCCTATTGAAGGACATATATGTACACAAACTAGAATAGGGAAAATAATTAGCAGAGACATTTGCCCAGGCTTATCTTTCGCCAAAAATGTAAGGCATCGCACCTGGACCAATCGATAGAAGAAACCCTGGGCAGCATTACGGTACGTTGTTGGGCGAGTTGGTGACTGAACATTATGAAGTCAGTGCTCGTGCGTGTCTGTTTTCTTCGGTACCGTTCCTTTTGCGCTGTGTTCTTTTATAATACTCTGGGCAGCGATCACAAAACTGTTAGCTTATCCTTAACGACAGCCAGCACGAAGCCGAATATTGGCAGTAACAAAATAAGGGATTGTGAGATATTCCGGAATTTTAGGGCGCCAGAATACGGCATCACAACAAGTGACGATTAGGCTCCAAACGTAAAATATGCTCTTGAAGAAACAACCCAGATCATCCAACAACGACTGAAACACCGGAAGTATAGGCACATATCTCCTAAATTTATGGGAGCCCGAAAAGGTCTAATGAAATCATGGAAAAGGCAAAGATTAAGCAGAAAACTAAAATTAAAAATGGAGGAGAGTAGGGCAGAAGACCAGGAGTATTCTATAAATCTCAGTAATCAAAACTGGGTTAATTCTGTAACTCGCTGAAAGGTACCCTAGCACGGCCAAAACATGGTCGATCTTAAGATGCCTGACATACGCCTCTAAATCCATATCGGCCACAAGCAGAACCATCCATTCCATAGCCGTAAAATACCCGGGCACGGATGCAGACTTTATGAGAGCCATGCACAAACAATACATATATGGGACCCCTCCCCGCCTTGCCGAACTCCATATGAGGGCCAACGTTCCTCTGGCCTCCCCCATAGCATTGGCAGAGGTCTGCGCTGCAGCTCTCATATGTCATATCCATAAGGAACATTGCCCCGGGAGGAGACAAAGTTACCTATAAGACATAATCAGAAACCTAAGCACCCACCCAGGATCTGACCAAGCCCATCAACGAAGAATTGTGGGAGAAGGGCCAGATCCCGTCAGTTGAAAACACGCATACATCATGACTATGCCGAAGGCTGGAAAGCCACCGGTTATGGGTAATCTCTGTCCCATCTTCCTCACTTCTTTCCTGTGAAAGGTCAATGAAAAGTAACCCACCCGAAGCTCCAAAATTACATACACGAAAACAACCTATTTCCTTTCTGCATGCTGAGTTTCCGCAAGGAACTATGCACACAAGATGCCTGCCCCTGATTAGAGAAGAAGTCATAAACACCATTCCCAAACATGGCACAAGCCTCCTCCTCACACTAGTCACGAAAGCTGCAGTCGGGCACTAAACTTTATTACAAGAATTAAAAAAAATCTTAACTGAGGGGAGAAAACTTGGGGGATGAGCTTCGAACGCAATAGCATTGCCGGTCCCGTTCGCATCGCCTACTCATTTACCTGATTCCTAATTCGCATACTCGTAATTACTAATGCACGCATCAGTACATGTCTCAAGACACTTGAGAAGGGAACGGAAGGGAAAAGAGGAGCTCGCCATGGCGTACATGTCGGAAGCCAACAGCCAACCTAGGAGTATATGCGGAATTTTCTCTTTAATTTGTAATATTCATCAATGGGAAATTAATGGGGTAATTATTTAAAAATAAATTATTAGAAAGCGGAGGAAATAACAATCACATGCCGCAGGTGGGATCCGAACCCACGACCTCCGAATTTCGCGTCCGGTGTTCCACCAACCGGGCTACGGCGACGACTGCCCAATCTTCCGCATTCGGGGGGGAGGGGGGGGGGTTATGTGTAGATGTGTAGTGTAGTGCCACATAACCTCTAGAGTGTTCACCAGCACCACCCTCGTCCATAGCGGCTGACGCAGTACGTCCTGTATTACCGCGAGTGCCACGTGAAACGGGGCCAAACCGTGAAGGCGGAAGTTGTGCGCCAGCCCTCTTATGCGACCCATGCAAGGCATCAAGACCGCCAGAATCGATGCACTCGTTAGCTATCTCTTCAATAGCTAACGAGAACCTCGATTCTCTGATTTAAATGATTGCTAGGGGTGTGCGAATATTCGAAATTTTTTGAATATAATTCGAATATTATATATTTAGTATTTGTATTCGATTAGAAATCCAAGTATTCGTGTTGTTTCGAATATTCGACCCAACGCGAATATTCGTACCGAGCCGAATATTCTATTGCGAGCACCGGCGTTCATTTCGGCCCGCAAGTCCTATCGACAGAGACATAACAATATGGCGGCGCCCAGAGCAATGCGTAACTATGGTAACGTTGGGCCATGCCATGGGCCATGCAGTAGCTGACTACGCTGGTGAGCTCCTATACCTGCGAAGCTGGTATAGTCAGAGCTGTGCACGAAATACCTCGCAATACGTGCCAGTTCAGTGCCAAGTGAGAGGGCATTTTTGGGGCTGCAGAAGTCGCTTCAGCTAGAAGGGAACAAACTACTTCTGCCTGACCATGTGGAGCAGCCGGTTTACCTTCACGACAACCTTTTATGTTCATCCCAGCAACGCGTTTTTGTACTTATGGCAAGCTAGCCTTAATCCATGCTGTGTACTAGCCATCTTCTCTGATATTTCTACTCTTCTAAGATTAATGTTCGAGACTTTGATACTTTTTGTGCAGCCACACATATATTTTGTGTTCATTCCATCACTGATAGTTGAACTGTGATGTTCTAGGGTGCTCAAATAATGTTTTGTAGTGGTTAAATGCGTATGTCCTTGGTTATTCGATATTCGATTCGATATTCGGAACCAAGTATTCGTATTCGATTCGTATTCGAAAAATTTGATATTCGCACACCCCTAATGATTGCGCCTCGTGACAGTGATCGCCGCTCGCTCGCCTTTTCGATTCATGCCCTATGTGTTTTGTTTGGTGAATCTCTGAAGGTCCTCGGTTCGATACCCACCGAATTCACCCAAGCGTACTTTTCACTGCAATCACTTTACTTTTGGATATTTAAGTGACTCTAAGACGTCTGCGACCAATCACGATGTTCTAGTACTAATTTATCGGACTTTTTTGATTTCCTTGCTTCCTTGGGGATTTTCGCGTTCCAACAATAGCAATGATGGCGCTTTTCTGAGACACGAGGCACTTAACGCTATCGCATTGGAATATTCAACTACGTGAAGGCTTCCCTCTGGTGACCCACGGTACCCATGCCGAACAAAGGTGCACCGCAGGGGTCCGTAGTCTCTCCAGTTCTATTCAACATAGCAATGCTAATTTTAGCCAAAGAGGCCTAAACCCGCGAAGACATCGGCTTCACTTTTTTACGCGGATAACATCACCATACGGACTGCGCAGAGATCCTCGGCCCAGAACGAAGAAGCTCGGCAAGCAGATAGACCTGGTCGTGGAATCAGCTGAAGAGAGCGGTGTCCAATGCTCCCCAGAGAAATCGGAACATATCCGGCTATGCAGGAAATATTACAAGTCCTCGGGAAAAACTGAACTCTACCTGGGAGACCAGAAAGTTAAAGAAAAAGACAAAATCAGAGTTTTGAGGCTGTGGTTAGAAAGAAATTTGAGAGCGGGTTATACATCAAGACTCTCAAAGCTCAAGCCAAAATCGTATCCTTGCCGTTAATAAAGCAGTGTCCAATGATTTCAGGTATATTGCACAGATGAAAGCTAAGAGAAGGTACAAAAATATTTTTTCCTATGGATGCACGTATTAACAGGTAGGGCTGCGGTGCATAATTTATAGAAAAACATTTTGGTGCAAGGAGGAATCGACATTTTGCACAATCGCGTTAACACATCATGGCTCTTGAGGCCTAAGTACACAGAACGGTACAATGGCGGCGGAAAGAGCATCATTATCAACTCACTGTATAGACCATTACGCGAAACAGAATATATATGTACTCGTTAGAAAATCGAACTGTCGAAAACCCCACAGATGCGCAAACTTCCTGCATAAAGCCTAGTAAAGTGGGGAGCTCAGTAAAATATGAAGAGACCACTGAGGTTTGAAAACAGGGTCACGAAATTAAAGTGCAATAATTCTCTAACAATCGGATGGGAACAAGCGCGGAAAAAGAAGAGACGGGCAACTAACTTTCTAACATACAGGTGAAACAAGCCCAATCCTCCTGCGCAAACAAGCCTGAAATATATATCACGTCGCATCTCCTTGAACTTGAATGCCCCTATAAAGTCGCAAATATTCCATGAAAATGCTAGATGTATTGTCTAGCGCTGTGCAAAACCTGGAATACATAATTTTTTGTTGCCAGAAAGGTGTTGCAGGCCCGAACATGACCAAAAATCGACAGCCGATGTGGGATAAAATTCAGAGCATAACGCTTAATGGCAGGAATCCGCTTCTTCCAGTAATTTGCACTTGACTTAAATGCATGAAATGGAACGTCAAGATATTTAGGGGCACACACGACCATTCTATTCCGGCATGACGGAGCGGTGTTGAGCCCCGTGAACCGAACCGCAGGCCCGAACTTTCTGAGCGGTTCATCTGAGCGCCAGAGACGGTGCCAAATTGTTCGATACAGCTAAATGCCACCACTGCGATGCGACATTGCAACATCCACTCTAATATGTGTCGTCGCTTAGTAGCGATCGCAAGGATTATTCCCGTTAAAAACTCTTGACGGTAAAGATACGGCAGTAAAGCAAATTTGAAAACCCGAACTTTGTCGTGTTTGATATGAATGAAAGCCCGCGAGTGGAAGAGTGTTCGTGAACACAAATCTCTCATGCGAAAGCAACTTCAACGCTAGAGCAGACATCGGAATGACCGTTTGTGATTTGCTTTGCGCTGCGACCGCTCTGTACCATGGATTAATTATCCCAATACCAGTGGGGTAAAATATAAACATGCACTATACAAAACGATAAAAAATGTCAGTGGCATGAAAAATGAGGTAACATAACCAAAGAACAAAAAGAAAATCATGTTTTACGATAGTACTGAAGCATAGAGCACAGAGAGACAAGAAAACTAGGAAATAAGTAGAACAATCAACTGCTACTGAGTATGTATCGACACCGTCTGTCCCGGTATACGACCGTGTCATGGTACCAAACATTCTCAGTGGTATAAAACAACCCATGCAAAAAGAAGCGGAAACATAGAGACACAGAAGCAGAGTAACGAAATACATAGAAGTGGCAACGAAAAGAAGAGGCATAAGGATATTTTGATGCACAATAAGTGATAACATGCACTTTGCGCGAATGAATTCTTACAACTTTTTGGGGTTGGTTTCAGTAGTAGTCGTAGTGACATTATTTAAAATAATAATAAATGGAAGAAAAAGATTTTTGCTGACCCCGGCATTTGCCAGTAAAAATGGGTAACAGCACAAACCCAGGAACTCTTCTAGTTTGCACGGCTGCCACTACGTGCCTTGTGGCGCTGCATACTCACAATCACCGCGGGGGTTTCGAATGTTTGGTACGTCCCATTCACTTCCTCCGACCATCGGAAATAAGTGGGGCGAATTCAGGAACCATTTTATGGGTCACATGTTGCAGCGAGGAGGATGAGTCGGCCATGATAATTACCATGTTAGTGCAGAATCTCTTGAGATTATCTTGTTTTCTTCAAATTACAGGTTTAAAATATCCCCACTGAGTTACGCAGTGTTCCCCACTGGCGGCCAATCGCTGACGCGAGTTCCTGATGTCAAGGAAAGCTAGGCATGACGCAGTACAGCGCTATTCCATTCCCTTGCTGTGCGAGGCATGAATTCATCTGTGAAAAGCCGTGGGACACATTACGAATTTTATTTTGTGCGTATGAACTATGGCGTGGAAAGGTGATTGTGGATTGTCGAAAGAAATCATGAATTAAGAAGAAATAATGAATTAAGAAACAACACAGTTACAATTTAAGTTCGTGGAGCAGCGAAAGGCGAGCGAAATGGTGATGATCCAAGCTGGGCGCCTTTCTTTAGACCAAAGGTGCTGGAAAAAGATAATCGTTGCTACATATAAAAATTTAGGGTCAAAGTTATTAATAAATACGGAAATATATTAGTGCTAGTTTCTATTTAGATGAGATTGAAATGACACGCCCATCTTTAGCTTCAACGGAGCGAAGGACCGGTGCACAACCTTGCCTTGAACCAAACCGTGCCAGCTGCACCGTGGGAAGGCATCGCGTTGAGCAGTAGGCAAAAATATTGAAGTAGAACGCTTTCGTAATTACAAGTTACAATTTGCACTTTTTACTTTCGTATTTTTTCTTAATTAAAAAAAACTGAGCTAGGATAGCTGCTTCAAGGCTAACTTCTCGTAACCTCGAAGCACCGACCACATGAAATGTAATGCCGTTCACGACGCTGGCCAAGAGGAGAGGAGTTTGTGAGGCTGTGGCCCGAGCATTCTCGGGCCACACACCTTGACTCCCTCCTCACTCTCCTCTGACGTCTTCACGCCTGGCCCCGTGGAAGCCCTGAAAGGGCCAGACGGATATTGTTCGCGTGTCACACCGCAGCGCGAACCACAGGAGGGTTCTCACTCAGGCAGCAGCACATTGGGGCGTCGAAGTCGGCTCGTCTGGCGGCAGCGGAGGGAGAGAAAGAGAAAAAAAAAAGGAGAAGAGGGCCGGTGTCAAGCGGGGCCACGATTTATGGTATTTAGACTGGCCGGAGACAGACGGCTGCCGCCGGGCCGAGGTCTCCTGCCTTGTGTGCACCACGTGCGGGCGCGCGTGTCAGCGGCACACCTCTCCGCCGACGACACGCGCTCCCGGCGGCCCGTGCGTCTGCGGGAGAGCCGCGCCCGCCAGACAGCGATCGCACTATGGTGAAAACACACACCTGCGAGGCCTCTGAAGTCGTGCACGGCAGGGCGTCCGCAGGCGGCATTGATCCCAGCGCGGACAGCATCCCTGCAGGGACACCAGCGACGGAGAAAAATGCCCCACAATGACCAGGAATTGAAGAAGGAAAATAAAAGTCTTTATTACGCAGAATGGCTTCCACTTGGGCCGCAGAGGCGTACTCCCGTTGACGCCCAGAGGGCAGGGCAATAATGGTCACACGCAGTGACCTTCGCGTCAGCTTGGCTGAACGCTGACGGAATGGGGCGAATGAAGATGAAGCAAAAGAAAACAGAACCTCGAGGCAGGCGTGCAATGTGCAGGCAGGCAGCGCCAGCTCTCGCCAGCGGCAGAATGACGAAAGCAAGCGAACGTGATGCTCCCTTGGCTCTCCGGAAGCGAGAGCTGGGAAAGCGTCCCTTTTGGTACGGCGTCCCCGCATACGATGCGGAATTGTAATTCGCACCAGAATTCGAATCAGGCAAGTACCCGACGAAAACGTAGTATAAAACAAAAAGTACCGCCGAATGCTACATCTGTGCTGAATTTCAGCGCGAAGAATCTAGAAGTTTAGCCGGAAGAATTCATTTTACGAGGCGGCCTGAGCGTTGTAGAGGTCTGTAACCCTTCTTGCATGCGGTCATATTTTGCGAAAAGCAAATTTTGCGGAGTTTTATAGAATTTTATGAGCCGAAATTGTTTCAGTTTTTCTCAGATTGTAGTAGTTTTCCGGCTGCTACACGGCAAATGCTGAAATAGAGATTTCTGTGTCTAACTGAGAGAAATTTCGGTTACAGCATGTAACACCATTTCCCAGCGGCGTCTCTACTGTGTTACATCGGCAAGGAATGCGGGCTGTGGGCAGCTCCGTCCAACACTACACCCAGAACCATTTCAACAGCGAGGAGGGACGCATGAGTGGCAGCGGCAGTGAAAGGCGCGCGACCCACATCCCCGGCGACGTGGTGGACGACGGGGTTCAAAGCATTCCGAGCCCCACAAAAGGAAGGAGGCATGCGCGCCGAACAACTCCCCTTCAAGCTGCACCTTCCTTCCATTCCGGCCAGTTTCCTAAGTGCACGTGGCCGTAGTGGCGCGGGTATCGCTGAATGGCTGGAGCAGCGAAGGGGGCAACCCCCCTCGGACAAAACTCAAACGAAGGCGCTTTCTTCTCACCTTCTCTACTGCCGCCCCGCGCTTTCATTGACGCTGAACTTGCGATGGAGGTTCGCAAACCCGTGCTTGCACGGATTCTTGTATAGGCTAAGGCCAACTCGTGAATGGACCGTATACAATGGCCAATCGCGGTAGCAGACGAGAGTACCCGATCTGAGCTGCCGGTCAGCAATCAACCGATACTACCTGGGAAGACGTACAGTGCGGTTCACGCTTGGAGGGAACACTTAATAATTATTAGTGAAAGCAATGCAGCTGCAATACTTTTTGGAAGTGAATGCAAAAAAGAAAACAAAAAACGAGGCAAATACACCCGTCTAGGCTGAGATCTAGTGTAAAAAAAGGTTAGTCTGAGTTGTAGTCCGTGCTGGAATACAAATGAGTGCTCGGACCGTGCTTTACATACCGGCAGATTTGTGGGCTCGGCTGGAGGTGTGCGAATATTCGAATTTCTAGAATAGCAAACAGAATGTCCGCCAGGCAGTAGCTAACTCCCTCCCCGTCCTCACACAACCCTTAGTAATGCGGAGTGGAACAGAAAAGTAAAGAGCACAAACGCGCGAGAAAGTGGCGCATGCATGAGGCGATGACGCGAGTGAATTTCCCCTTCCTCTAATTGAAAGGATTAACTCCTAATAATAAGACGAAAGAAATGAGTTTAATGAAGCTTAGGATATGCCATTCCCCCACTCATTTCACGTTGCTACAAAGATGGCGCACGCATTCTCATTCCTTGATGCTCAGACGTTCGGACGCGTGCTCCTCGATGTCTCTGACGACGCAGACGCGTCGCGGAATACAGGCCCGAATCAGGTTGGACAATCGTTATGCGCCCTGGGGAAGGCATGGCAGGCCAAAAAGGCATGGCAGGCCCAAAAGGCGAGGCGCAGGCATTCGCACATTGCATCGCGTTATCGGGTTTTTTTATTTATTTATTTATTCATACTTTTAACCCTCTGTATGAGGGTCATTACAGGGAGGGAAACATATACAGATACAAGTGCAATTCTCTTCGCTAAGAAACACTCAAATACGCAGAATTACAGATTTGCACAGAAATCTTCCAGGAAAGTGTCCACACCTATCACAAATTTGTCTACATCTGTTTCGTCCACAACGTCACTTGGTAGTTGATTCCAAATTTCTACAGCATCGGGAAAAAAGGAGTAGCGATAGACATCAGTACGTGTAATAATAGTTTGTAATACCTTACTGTAATTTTTCCGTGGGAAGCGCTTCAGGGGAGGTGTAACATAGTGTTATTTATTAACTTTGACTTTATCATTCATTATCAGAAAAAAAAGTTTCAATTTCTGCTTTGTTCTTCTTATTTCTAGTGATTCTAACTGACACTGTTTTAGCATTGCTGTGACTGAATCAGTGCGGCGGTATTTAGAGCATATAAAACGTGCTGACATCCTTTGCAATCTTTCCAGTTTTCGTTTTAAACCCTTTTGATGAGGACTCCACACTGCACTTGCTACTCTATGATTGGCCGCACGAACGTCTTGTACGCAATCAATTTTATTTCTTTAGTCGCATTCGGCAACTTCCTCCTCAGGAAACAGAGCTTCGCTTCGCTTCGCTTCGCTTCGCTTGCTCGATTTTTGGCCCTGCCGAAGACAGGGCGATAGCGCTTCGGAGTTGCAAAAGCGAATGTATGGACTGCCTCAAACGGGAGGTGTGTGTGTGTGTTTATTCGGCAGATGTTCCGAGCATGTGAACGTTGTGCGTTGGATGTTTCTTTTTTTTTCTCCTCTCTTGTTCATAACCGCAGCGGTGGCCTAGTGGTTTGAGCATCCGCTTCGTATGCGGGGGGTGCGGGGTTCGATTCCCAGTGCCTCCGGGTACCCGTCTGTGATGCAATGGGTGCAAGCTTCCCCAGTCCGGTGCTCAGCAGCTTTAGAATGAAATGCCTGGGAAATGGGTCTTCGACCCGGCCTTGAGTAGAAGAGCCATGGCGCTCTTTGGCCACACAGATATCCTTGCGCCACCAAAATTCATCATCATCATATTTTGTTCACATTTTTGCGTAACCCTCAAGCTGAACAAAAAAATGAAAAGGTGGCAGACTATTGACGCAGACATTATGAACGTTAACATTTCTCAATTCATAAGAAACCAGACATCAACGACTTGAAAAATTAGGCCGATCAGCTTAATGTTCATTGCCTACAAGGTATTTACAAAGGTAATCGCTAATAGCGTCAGGACAACCTCAGACTTGGGTCAATCAAATGATCAGGCAGGCTTTCGTAAAGGGTGCTCCACAATAGACCACATTCACACTATCAATCAGGTGATACAGAAATGCGCAGAATATAACCAACCGGTTTATATAGCCTTCAGTGATTAAGAGGAAGCATTCGACTCAGTAGAAACCTGAGCAGTCATGCCGACAGTGTGGAATCAGGGTGTAGAAGAGATGTATGTGAAAATACTGGAAGATATCTATAACGACTGCACAGCTACCACAGTCCTTAAAAAAAGGGTGTAGAAGAGTCTTATGTGAAAGTATTATGGAAGATATTTTTAACGACTGCAAAATTACCATAGTCATCATAAACGCAGCAATAAAATTCCAATCAGGAACGGTGTCAGGCAGAGAGACATGATCTCGGCAATGCTATTCACCGCCTGTTTACAGGAGAGAGAAACAACTTTATTGCCATAGATTGGCGGGATTTAGGGCAGGTGGGCTTGGTGTGGCCCCCAGGTGGGGGCGACTTCCTGGGCCCACGAAATGAGTGCCAGTTGGATGCTCTTGTCTGGCCTTTTGAGGAGTTGGTTCCATCCATCTTCGGAGGGAGCTGGCAGTAAGGTTCGAGGGGGCGGATTTTACAGGACGTGTTCCGAGGCCTGGATTGGGAACAGTTCGGGATAAGAGAAAATGAAGAATACCTAAGTAATCTGCAATTCGCTGATGACATGGCCTTGCTAAGTCACTAAGGAGATGAACTGCAAAGCATGATCAATGAGATAGGCAGGCAGAGCTGGACAGTGGGTCTACAAATTAACATGCAGAAAACCAAAGTGGTGTTCAACAGTCTCTCAAGGAAACAGCAGTTCGCAATTGGTAGCGAGGGGCTTGAAGTGGTAACGGAATAAAGTAGACGTATTTCCTTGTCACTTCCAGCACCTCGGTACACCAATTGCGAACTGCGGTTCCCTTGCGAGACTGCTGAACATTACTTTGGTTTTCTGCATGTTAAAGGGCAGTTGCAGCACTATTTTGAGAATTTCGCGATATTCAAGGATTCAAATCTATGTAGGCTGTAGGTAAAGCATGCCAAGTGTTTTTGAATTAGCGCTTTAAATAATGACGTAATCGAAGATTGAAATTTGCACTTCTCCTCAATGCACCAGAGGAGTGCAGGAAAACTGAACGTGACGTCACGGAAGGTATGATTTCAAATTACCGCTGTCATCAGCCACACCCTGCCCTGACGCGTTAGACGCTGCCAAACAACTCTCGGCAGGGTTCGCCTTCTGTGGCGTTGGTTTTTTTTCCTTCAAAGCAGGCGTTTGTGCGTTGGAAATGTACCGATACCTTCGATGACGTCATCATGCGCCCCTCACTTGGTGTTGTGCGGTGCTGAGAAGTTTGAAGGGCGTCCGGATTTTAATCGGCGATTACTTCACTATTTAAAGTGCTAGCCCAAAAAGACTTCGCATGCTTTACCTCCAAGTTTCACACCTTCGACCCTCTTAAGCTCGTTGATTTCTAAAACCTATGCAGTTTCCCTTTAATGACCACAGATCCGGATCGTGAGAGGGAAATAACTAGAAGAATAAGAATGGGGTGGAGCACACATGGCAGGTTCTCTCATGAGTGGCAGTTTACCAATACCTTTAAAAAGAAAAGTGCACAACAGCTGTGTCTTACCACCTATAGGGCAGAGAGGGTTAGGGAGGCTAACGAAAATGGTTCTGGTTAAGTTAAAGACAACGCAGCGAGCTATGGAAAGAAAAAAATGATCGGTGTAACTTTAAGAGACCGGAAGCGGGTAGATTGGGTGAGGGACCAAACGCGGGTTAATGACATCCTAGTCGAAATCAACAGGAAGAAATGGGATTGGTTAGGGCATGTAATGCGAAGGCAAGATAACCGATGGGACAGGCTTTGCTCTGCAGTGGCCGTAGTGAGGCTGATGATGATGACGATGATGAATATAGACTATTGGCTGAGGATGAACTAGATGATAGAGAGCGAGACAGTGAGCTCAGGGAGCTGGTTTGCGCCGGCCAGGAAGGTCGGCCGTGTATGTGGTCGGCGGTGGTCGAGTGTCGTGAGTTCTGAAGATTTTATTTGTTTATTTTCAACTTTTATTTTATTTATTTTCAAAGTTCAACTTTTTACTTGGAAGTGATAAAAGCAGCACGAGAGCCGCAGTTAAGGCAGTAAGTTTTAAA
Source organism: Amblyomma mixtum (assembly GCF_055824585.1). Classification (NCBI taxonomy): domain Eukaryota; kingdom Metazoa; phylum Arthropoda; class Arachnida; order Ixodida; family Ixodidae; genus Amblyomma; species Amblyomma mixtum. The sequence goes on along the minus strand of NC_143016.1, from coordinate 37,334,015 downwards.
GTGATTTTGAAGAGGCGCTTTTAATGTTTGCCAGTTTTGTATATAGCATAATCAACAACATTTCTGAGAAAACGCCTTGGGGAGCATCAACTGCGATGACCTGCGCAATGTGCCGAAGTCCGCAGTTTCACCTACACTCTAACCCTTCGCTTGGATATCCAATGAAATCATTGATCGAGAGAAAATAACATCACCGCAATCAAATTAATAACGTGATTAATGCAGCCGACAAGATAGACACGTGTAGAACCTCTCCATTGCGATGGGTCGGAAGAGGAGGCGGCAGCGGAATACGCAAGGTGGGAAGGCGTCGAGCGAGTGAAATGGCAAGAAACAATTGCGCTGGTGCGAACAGACGTGGAACGAACGCCGAGAAGATGGTGATGCAGTCCGAATAAACGGGTGCAGACTGAAGGACAGAAGATCGTCATGAGCAGTCCGAAAGTTGAAGACGGAGTAGCAAGGAGTGATGGAGTTACTGGACGAAGGCACCACTGATCGAGTGGCAGCTAGCATAGCTTCGAGGCGACTACGTAGTGAACAAAGTCTGCTGACTGTGAGACTTGTGTGATCAGACTTGTGTGATGGACCCGGTGGGTTATTCAAATGTACTTCGGGTCGTCCTGAGAGAATTAAGAAACACCGGATCGCCTAACCTTGCTCGAATTATCATTTTCGAAGCAGCGAAAACGTGGCGAGAGAACAACGTTGCTCTCTGGTTTCATTGTTTCATGCTAAAGAGGGCAAAGGAAGGCTACTGGGGTAAAAATGGAACTAATCTTTACTGGGCGTCTCTCATAGCCTTAGTCGCTTTGGGACGTTAATCCCCATAAACTAAACTAACTAAACTAAACCAATCTTTACTGGAGAAACGAGCGCGGCTGCGAATGCGCATTATTGCAATGCTAATGGGCATTGAAAAGGTGAGGCCGGAGGGGGTAAAACTGAATTAGAGACGCACAAGTTAAGTGCACAAGGCACAACTAATGCTTCAGAAAGCGCAAGCCACCACTTGCCACCCCCCCCCCCCCCCCAAAAAAAAAAAAAAAATCCTTACTACATGCCACCTTTTCGATTCGTCAAGCGAATCAAGCAGCGCATGCTAAAAAAATATTCTAAACGTATTGAATACGTTCTCAAATTTTTAAATACTCTGCAAGTAATTAATTAGCACGAAGTCCGGTCCCGCCGTATCTTCCTTCGACAACAGGTTCGAACGCAGGGCCCACTCCGACATCGCAAAGCATGCCGGTGCGATCGGTCTGCGCAGGATGGAGGGCTCAGCGCCGCCAAGCGGTCCATTCGAGTCGCTGTCTTCATGATACACGGCCTCCATACTAAGCGGAGGCCATATCTGAGGCCATGACTCGCATGCCATTCTCGCTCCTCTCATATACTCAGATGTCGCTCTAGCTTTTTCGCTGCCGTCATCAAAGGCAGTCATAGAGTTATAAAGAGACCGTTTAGCACACCGCCTATGGGAGGTTAATGTTCTCTTTGGCAACAGCTATCGATTTAACTTCACAAGCTATAACACCATGCTGCAGTGGCGCCTATATTGTTGGCTATTTCGCCTGATTATTCGTTTCGTACGAATATTTGAACAAAAATATTCGATTCGATATTTAGCAGCACCCTTGGCTTTCGATCTGGCAGCAATGCCACACTATACGCATTTGATTCGGTTTTGAAAAAGTACAATCGCACAACCCTAGACATGGCCTTTGTACTGTCGGATTTTTGCAAAAAGCTCTATGGCAAAATCTTGAAATCGCTCACAATAGCGTTCTAACATAGCGACTAACTCCGGGTCAGCATTTTAACTTCGATGCTATGTAATACCCGAAAGGGCCCTTAGTGTAAATAAATAAATAAATGAAATGCTTGCCCCGGTCAGCGCCTCTTAGAACTAGATGCTGCAGGGCAACCTTGTTCTCGAGTGTGAAGCGGGCCGAGACAAGCGTTGCCTTGTTCTGTTGACTCAACTTTCGTAGGATCGATTATCGAATGGTAATTGCCTTGGTTATCAAGTAATTATCTGTGGAGATTCCTCTGAGAACAGGGTTCGTGCTGGTAGGAGCGAAGGACTACCAAGAATAAAATTCATGTTGGAATAACTTTGGCCAGTGTTATGTTTTTCCTCCGCGCGATCTAACGACTGCAAAAAAAAAAAAAATACGCTGCGAAGCTTCGGACAGAATCGAAAGAATTATTCCGATGAGAGCGGTGTTTCACTCGCACATTTATGTCACCGAAGAACAATTCAGGCTGCACTGCTTTTAGTTCTTTGTATGCGAACACACTTTTGCTTCTTACTACTGTATTATTCTATTTGGCTTCTATTATAACTTCTTAACGTGCATTAGGTAAATTTAAAAAAATCAATAATGAAAGGGTGGCGAAATTGTATCTAAAAAAAAAGAAAACAACGAATAATAAATTCATCACAAACACGACAGTTTCTTGGTAGATTTGTGTCTTTTCCTAATTTCCACAAGTTAATTATATCGGACATTAAAGCGCGATGAAACAAAACATTTGTGGCTTGACCCAGTTTACTGAATGCAATTTTTTATAATGGAGCGCCAGGCACAAAGCATAAAAAAATGACGAAAAAAAGACACGTCAGCGCTACAATGGCGCCCGAATTTATGGTGTCATGACGACGTCCCGAATTAAACCTACATGTCACGAAATACGACTACTTTGCATTAATTGAAATGCGAGTTTCTCTCCGAAGAAAAATTTTTCTGCGCCAAACTAACGGTAAGTAACTGCAAGGGGCCAAGCCAGTCGACAGCGCCAAAGGAACAAAACGAGCGAGCGTTGGAATCAAAATCTGTTAAAATTTCTCCGCACGCACCAGTGCATGTGGCTGCAGGCGGAAACGCACCTAACAGCCTTCAAGCGTCTCAGGGCATTCGCAACTTACACAAAGCTTTGTACTTAAGGTCGGTTCGAAATTATCACCTTAGCCAACTTCGAAGGTCCTTAGATGAGGGCAGCACTGGACCCACCGTCACTAGCGAGGCCCCCGCCGCGCACTGCAAGGACAATCAATCAATCAATCAATCAATCAATCAATCAATCAATCAATCAATCAATCAATCAATCAATCAATCAATCAATCAATCAATCAATCAATCAATCAATCAATCAATCAATCAACCAATCAATCAATCAATCGATCAATCAATCCACACGGCCGGACGAACGAACAAGCAAGCATACAAATGAGCCACACTATCTGCAGAGCGGTATACACTAACATGTGACATGACATAGAGATTTGAGCAGTTGCTGGTTATTGCTTGTCGGCTGCGGGCGCCCCTCAGTTACACCAGGCCACCGCTTCTCGTTTCTCACTGTTGCGATTGCACTGTTTGTACGTCCACTTGTTTTCCCTTGAAAGGAAGCAGCCATACGAGCGGTCGGAAACGCGAGATCTACTACACTGCGAGCACGAGCGGAAAAGGCACAAAGACCGCCAGGGAATCGCGCGGAGTAGAGTGAACGCTGCATCGAGGCGCCCTAGCGCGGAGAACCAGGGCGCGCCATCAGACGACCGGAACTGTTTTTCTTTCGGGGCTGGCCCGGGAAGTCGTTAAAGAACCTAACTCGGGAGCATCTTTTATCGCCGCGAAGAGCGAGTTATTGCGGAATGCCGGGGAGGGCTTAGCACAGAGACAGCAGCGAGGGGCCGTTGGTGTCCATCGGCGGCAACAGACTCTCACGGGCAGGAACAGAGGCGACCGATTCAACTCGCGGCTGCTGCAGCGGGGCGGCACGAACAACAAGGGGGCGGCGGCGGCTTCGCCTCTTGACTCCGCCGATGGGGTTCGAAATAGCTGCCGACACGTTTCCGCGTCGGAAGCATTCGTCAAAGGTCCATGAACCGGAGCTTCGGGAGAAGAGCATTCTCGAATGACCCGCACTCTGCCGAACCCAAACACATCCCGCAGAGACCGCTGGAACCGAAAGTCGGCGGCTGAATAGCGAACAAAAAATCGCGGCGTCGACTCAAAAGGCCGCTCGCGCGCCACCGCCGCCGACGAGAGCGCGGCGCGCGTAACTTATTAATGGGAGCTTTCCGAAAGCCCCGTGCGCCCTGGCGGCAAAGGCCTAATTTGAGCAACAGCCGCGCGGACTGGAGCGAGCGACGGAGTACTCCGCGCGCAAGCCGAAGAGTGCGTTGGAAACACTGCGTCGTTGGTTCTTTTAATGTTTCTGTGTCGAACGACCCGTCCATCCTCTCCCCTTGCTTCTTCTTTTTGTTTTCGCAGTGCTTGCAGGACCAGGGGCAAGAGAAGCCATCGGCGGGCGCGTCCTCTGCGAAGCAGGCGCTGCTGTTTCCCGGCGCCGAATTTGAAGAAGGGCGGTTTCGCGCCCCACGAGGGAGGCGGGGCGAGGCGCGTGAACGGGTTGCGCGCTCCCTGCTAAGAAGCCGCCGCCGCCGCCGCGAAAATGACGAGCGAAAGGCGGCCAGTTGAAAAATGCCGTCTAGACGCTGTTTCCCACGGCTTGTTTGCGAGCGACGCGCGGACCACGTGTGTCTGGCGTGAATAGCGGCGGCAGGCGGCGGCGCGACCGCCTTCCTGAGCTCTTCTTGCCTCCCGCCTTGGCGGTCTGGGAAGGCGCAGTCTCACTATGTCAGACAGAGACTCGCCTTGAGATCGCACTCAACACAGAGGGCGAGGACATAGGAACCATACATTTGAACGCAACTATAGTAATTGCAATCATGTAAAATCGAGGATGGCGACACATCAATTCTTTGTCTTTTCTGACATTCTCATACTTTCGCTTCGTTATTCGCCAGAAGCCAGGGCCTGTAAAATGCTGTTCAAGCAATTACCTGCGGTGGAAATCTGTGAGGGGGGGGGGGGGGGGGGGCTCAGAAGTTTTACTCGGGTTAGGATGATGCCATAATGACTGTGTTTGCATATGCCCTTATTCTAAAATATCTCGCGATTAAAGTTGTATGCTACGTTTCTACGTTCAAGAGTTGGAGTTTTGGGGTTCTTCACGCCTTCTGTCCGACCACTTTGACGTGCATACTAAGACTTTACATGGCGCGGGAGATAAGACGGAAATACAGGCATCTTTTCCCTTCCTGCTCTGTACCATGTAAAGCAAAATGAGTTCAAGGGCGGATTTTAAAGGGAGTGGGGAGATTGCCACTTCAAGCGAGAAGTTTAACACAGGAAAACCATGCTGAACAACAGTGACCCTTTATTCTGCCCCTGCAAGGCGCACGGACTGAACACCTTAAATTAGCTTGCGACAACCCAAGCTCACCCTGTAGAACTACTCAACCTCACGGCTCTCGTTTCGAGACTAATAAAGGAAAAAAAAAAACTCGTCTGTGTTCAAATCACGAGGACAAATGCTGAAAAACTTTGACAAGTATTCATTGCCAGTGAATCACGACCGTAATGAATATCGATAGCCGATGCTGGCAGAATGCCGTGCGAGTGAGGGGGCAAGAAGGAAGGCAGCAGGTATAGAGAAAACAATTCCTTCGTTTCCACGCGGAGTTTGGTGGCCTAGTCTGGCATCAGAAGCCGAGCCGCGGCCGCTGCTGAGGAATGATGGGCACCGTCGAAACTGCCGAGAAGGTTACACTCCGATCTTACCGCATGGAATAATAACAACATACAGTTACTGTATACTGTATCGCGACTCGGGCACATATCCAAAGGAGAGTGGGGATGCTCGACATCGAGCTACTCCCCACTCTCGATACGAAGAGCCTTGGAGCCTCGCCGAAAAGAGTTATGGCTACGTGCCTGTCGCAGCTGTCCGTTACTCTTGAATGGAGTGGCCGGAACATACAACGTGAAGGGGGATTTAGTTGGAAGCATTAATGTCACGGCACCTTTCATCATCTTTGCATTTTGCACACACGGAAAGCCACTGAACATCAAGGCCACCTCGCTCACCTTCATCTGCGTGGGAGGATAAGGAACGGCCATTACAGCTGCACCTTGCTCTCTTCTCTGATCACGATGAACAGCGAAATGTTCTTTCTTCCGAACAGTTTGCACTGATTATTGATGCTCGTCCTCTCCATGTAGCTTTCGCGACGTTGGGCCAGGAAGCGCTTAGCCACCATTGCTGTGACATGCAGCTACCACTGATCGTGAAGACGGGCGATGAGTAAGAGGGGAAATACCGATCCCTTGTAACGGGTGCCTTCTCGCCATCACGTTTCTTGCATAAGGCATCACTGCATAATTCGTAAAAGCCAGTTGGAATCAATAGCTAGACGGCATTCAGAAAGCTATTCGTTGACCAAATGGGTTATAGGAAAGCCTGCGTTAGCTCACTGGCCGAATTGCCACGATAATAACGGGGGTAGCAGGGACGCAGCTAATGCACCGACCAAGCAATCGCATACCGACCCTCGGGCTGCGAACAACTTTTTGAATCTTTGGACGCATTTTACACCAACGGTTCCACCTCTTAGTGGCACAAGAGCGGTGACGAGCGATGCATGTCGGTATCACTGAAGGCGCGAAGCCCTGTCAGCGAAGGTAATTAACGATTCTTTACCGAATGCGGCTTCTGGCCTCGCAGCTCTCGAACCTGAGTTTCCAAGGCTCGGCACAACGGCCTCATTTCTCAGTGGCGTTCCAGAGTCGGCTCACTGGACATGGTCGTTGAACTCGTGTTTACTGCCGTCGCATTCCGCGCCGGATGATGCACCCCGGAGGTCCGCCATTGTTATTAAGCGAACGCGGAGGGCGGTAGCGGGCCGCTTGCCTCCGCCATTAATCACACCGGCAAGCGCTGCGGCTGCATGAGTTCGCAGAACGGTTTCAGAAAGAATTTCCGATGGTCGTTAAAAGCGGCCTTGCAGTTCCGCCACCAAGACCTGCTTGGCTATGCGCAGGAGCAGAATCTGCATGACTGTGCTGGTTGCTGCCTCAAGCTGCCCTGGCGTGCACTGAAGGCGCCTTCGAGAAAGAGAGTGTCTGGAGCGAGCAATAAAAGGCGTGCCGAACGCATCGTTCGCAATACCCCTTTCCGCGGAGATTGTTTCGCTGGGCATTATACACGACCGCTCCCATGCTTGCATGCGAGACAAAAAATGCCCAGCCGCAGAAAGGTCGGAAACAACATTCTCTAGGTGCACCCGGATAGCGGTGAGACGGTGTTCAGGTCGAGGAGGCAAAAGTAAACCCCGAGACTGTGCACTGCGATTAGGCGAGCAGGTAAGAAAAGTCCGGCATGCTATCGCTCCTGCGCGTTGAGGTGGCGGGCAATGGACGGAGAGTAGCGTCCTGAACACGAATGTCTTTGCAGGATCGCACGCTAGTGCTGTTCCGCATTCCGCTGTTCAGTCTTTATGTCCGCAGGTCAGGGGAAGCTAAAAACCTGGAAAGCTACGGAGTTTTCTGTCTGCGATTCGGTCATCAAAGAATGTTATTTGGAAGTAGTCGATGACTGTATTAGGACTAAGTACATACACAAAAAGTAATTACAGGCATACACACAAAAGGATGGATGAAGCTGCTGCGGAAATGCATTTTCACCGACTGCACTTATTGAGCTCGTTCTTGTTGCCTCTTTTGAAATGGCACATGCCCACGGCAGATGATGGGCCAGAATGTGGTGCAGAATCAAACAAGAGGTGGACTACCCGCGCTTAGTTCGAACGGCACTGCAGTGTGTAGCTGAATGAGGAAGCTGGGAAGGTTTGTAAAAATTGGCAATGGTTTAGCTCTGGAGGATTGCGAAAGCAACGAGGAGAGAGAGAGAGAGGCGATGGAGAGCGCGCGGCAGCGGCGGCGGCTCCGGCACGCTAGCTATGCGCCGCTACTGCGCATGCGCAACTGGCGCACGCGGCGGCAGCACCTTACAGACAGCACCTCTCAGTCACCCGCGCAGTGATGGCGGTGGAGCGCCAGCTGTGCGCCGTGTGACGTCACTGCTCCTCGCGCATGCGCAGTATGGGCTTTCCTCAGCTCCGCGAAATGGCTCGGCGACTCGTGTAGGCAACAACCCCTCAACCCCTCATGTAAAGCCCTCACCCGAGGGCCCTTGAGGTATTTGTAATAAATAAATAAATAAATAAATAAATAAATAAATAAATAAATAAATAAATAAATAAAAATATTGTAAAAGATTGTGCTGTGTGAAAAATGCGAAATAAAAAAACGCAAATTTTCGCTTAGCTCTGTCATCTTTGGCTTCATTCAAGCCCTCCCAGATCACAGTGTAATTCGCTTACTCCGTCCAAAGCGCTCGGACAGAAAACCGCGACGGACTACGGCTTTCCACCACATCTTCTCCCTTAGAAGCCGATACATTCAATGGCGGATATCTACTCGTTCAACTAGATAATATTGATACATGCATTCGAAGAAGAGACAGAAGTAGTGCATGCGCTAGAAGAGGAAGAAGTTAGTTGGCTCTCTCGCGCGCGCTCGAACCACTGGGTGACCGCCGCAGGTTTTTCGTCTCTGCGCGGGTGTTCTTTTTGGCGTTGCACGCTACAGTTTGGTGGAGGTGCTGGGTACGCTTCCCGACCTGCAAACTCCGTACAGCGTCACTACGGACCTCACACCGGTTCACCAGCGACCCAGCCGCCGTCTCCGCGGAGAGTCGCCTGAATTTGGGCCCCTTCCCCCGCCAACAAGGACGACGCAGCCTCGACCGCCGAGTCCAACTGACATGGCCACTGACACCAGGACCCAGCCGCCGATCCAGCCTCTACCGTCGAGTCCAACTGCCATGGCCGCTGACACCAGGCCCCTGGCGCCGATCCTTTGCCACCCACCGCGAACACCGCCATCTTTTCACGGTGACGTGTTCGAAGACGCTGAGGACTGGCTGGAGACGTTCGAGCGGGTCGCACGCTACAACGGCTGGTGCGACGAGCGCAAGCTGAATAACGTCTACTTTGCCCTGGAAGAGTCTGCTCGGACGTGGTTTGAAAACCACGAGGCTACACTTCCCACCTGGGAGACGTTTTGCCGGAGTCTCCTGGCTACGTTCCCCAACGCTGACCGCCGGGAGAAGGCTGAAGCTGCGCTGCACTCCCGAAATCAGCGCACGAACGAAAGCGTGCGCATGTACACCGAAGACATGGCCCGTCTTTTCAAGCGCGCCGACCCCAACATGACAGAGGAGAAGAAGCTGCGCCATCTCATGCGTGGGGTTAAGCAGGAGCTGTTCGCGGGCCTCGTGCGCAGCCCACCCCGCACGGTGGCGGAATTTCTAACCGAGGCGACCACGATGGAGACGACGCTGCAACAACGGGCCCGCCAGTACAACCGGGACATCAACTGCATGGTGCCCGAAGGCTTTTCGTCGTGTCTCGGCGGCAGTGCAGACACCTTGCGTGAACTAATTCGCTCCGTTGTCCGGGAGGAACTGCAACGGATCCATCTGCCTCAGGTTGCACCTGCGCCGCTGGCAGCGCTGTCCGAAGTTGTCAGGGACGAGGTGCGACAGGCTGCGCAGGCACCTCCTGTCCCCGAAGCGCCATCCCGGTTCGATGACCGACCCACGTACGCATCTGTTGTACGTCGCACGACAGGCTACGGTCCCATTACCCCAACGCCTGGCGTGAGCAACATCGGCACATGTCACGCAAGCGTGCCTGGCTACGGTGTGACCCCGTCGACCTCCGTGAGTAACATCGCCACGTATTCTGCAACCGCATCTGCTACAGCTGGGCCACGCCCTCGCAAGTCGGATTTGTGGCGTACACCGGACCGCAGGCCTCTCTGCTACCACTGTGGGGAGCCTGGTCACCTCTACCGCGCCTGTCCGTACCGCCAAGTGGGCCTTCGCGGTTTCCATCCCGACGCACCCTGCCCTCAGAACGGCGAACGACCGCATGAGATTGCACAGCATCTCTGGGCACGCCAGAACCCTGCCTACTCTGGAAGGCGCGAGTCCCGTTCCCCTTCGCCTCTCCGTTATCGCTCTTCCAGCCCTGGCCGCCAGAGTAGCTCTGCTGGCCGTCGCTCGCCGAGTCCGCGTCGGGAAAACTAACACCAGCGACCTCTGGAGGCAAGGCCGCTGACGTCGGGACGTGTCAAGATCCTCCATCGCGGAACCCTCGAGCCGACGATACCCGGACAGAGATAGGCAGCGACAGTATCAGATACGCTGCATCCGATTTGCGTGTGACAATTGATGGCACTGACATTACCGCGCTGCTCGATACCGGTGCTGATTACTCTGTTATGAGCCGTGCCTTCGCTGGAGAACTTAAGAAGGTTCTGACACCGTGGACGGGGACCCCCATTCGCACCGCTGGTGGCCACCTAATTTCCCCTGTGGGCAAGTGCACGGCTAGAGTTGGGATTAGTGGTTTTACGTACGTTGGTGAATTTGTCGTACTCCCCGAGTGTTCCAGAGACTTGATTCTGGGGATCGACTTCCTGCAGTCGAACGGCGCTGTGATTGACTTTCAGGAGGCACGTGTCACGTTCTCGACCAAACAGGCCGTGGCGCGCTTTGACTCCCGCGATCCCTGCAGCAACGCTCTGCGCATTGTCGAGAACGACGTCACGGTGCCGCCGCGGTGCAGTGTTCTGGTGCTCGTGCGGAACGACCTCTTTCATGACTACGAGGGCCTAGCGGACAGCCATAGTCCACTGCTGCTTAAGCGGGGACTTGCCGTTGCAAGAGGTCTCGTCCAACTACGTGACGGCCGCACCCACGTCCTCCTGACTAACATTGCCAACGAATATCAGCACCTGGCCAAAGGCATGGCTATTGCCTTCCTCCACGACGTTGCTGAGGTTCCAGGTTTGTGCACCGTGGGAGGACCCTCTCCGGAGTATGCTGGCCCACATCACGTTCTTCAGTCAGTCAGAATAAATCCTGCCTTGCCGTCGGTTCAGAGGGATCTTCTGTCGGCCCTCTTGGCAGAATTTGCGGACTGTTTCGCGCTACGTGCTCGAAGGTCGGCCGAACTCCACTCGCCAAGCATCGTATCATCACTGACGAGACTACGCGACCCGTCTGCCAGCGCCCATATCGTGTTTCCCCGGTGGAGAGAGAAGCCATTCAGAATCAGGTTGCCGAGATGCTTGCAGACGATGTCATTCAGCCGTCCACCAGTCCGTGGGCATCGCCTGTGGTTCTTGTCAAAAAGAAGGACAATACTCTGCGTTTCTGCGTGGACTACAGGAAACTTAACAGCGTGACCAAAAAGGACGTTTACCCGCTGCCCAGGATAGATGACGCGCTCGACCGATTGCGGAACGCCAGATACTTCTCGTCATTGGATCTTAAAAGCGGGTACTGGCAAATCGAAGTGGACGAGAGAGACCGGGAGAAGACGGCTTTCGTGACGCCTGACGGCCTCTATGAGTTTAAAGTGCTCCCATTTGGTCTGTGCTCAGCACCGGCCACTTTCCAACGCATGATGGACACTGTCCTCTCCGGCTTGAAATGGCAGTCCTGCCTGGTGTACCTGGACGATGTCGTTATATTTTCGCCCACCTTTGACCAACACTTGGAGCGGTTGCGCATTGTGCTACAAGCGCTCAAATCCGCGCAACTCACTATCAAAGCCGAGAAATGCCATTTTGGCTTTGAGGAACTTCGCTTTCTTGGTCACGTTGTCAGCGCACAAGGTGTTCGCCCGGACCCTGACAAGACTGCTGCCGTCTCAGGTTTTCCACGCCCAACTGACAAGAAGGCCGTTCGCCGGTTTTTAGGCCTGTGCTCCTATTATAGGCGCTTTATTCAAGATTTCTCGAAAATCGCGGAACCGCTGAACGCACTGACCCGTGACGACACGCCCTTCCTGTGGGGGACCGACGAAGAGGCTGCATTTGTCGAGCTTCGCAGCCGTCTGCAAAGCACTCCGATACTCGGCCATTTCGACGAGCATGCTGCCACGGACATCCACACTGACGCCAGCAATGTTGGCCTTGGTGCAGTACTGATCCAGTGGCAAGACGGTGCAGAACGGGTCATCAGTTATGCTAGTCGGACACTTACGCGCTCCGAGACCAATTATTCTACGACGGAGAAAGAATGTCTTGCAGTGATATGGGCCATCTGCAAGTTCCGACCGTACCTCTACGGACGACCCTTCCGTGTGGTAAGCGACCACCACTCCTTATGCTGGCTGGCGAGCCTCAAAGACCCCTCAGGACGCTTGGCTAGATGGAGCTTACGCTTGCAAGAATACGACTTAACAGTAGTTTACAAGTCTGGCCGCAAGCATCAGGATGCGGATTGTCTGTCGCGCGCGCCTATCCCAATCAATACCGAAGAAACCACCGATGATTTTCCTTTCCTGGGCTCTGTTAGTACCACCCAAATGGCGCAGCTTCAGAGGGCGGACACGGAGTTGGCGCCGCTCATCGATTACCTCGAAGGCAGTGAAGCTCCCATTCCGCGTGTTTTTCTTCGAGGGCTTCACACCTTCACTTTACGGTCTGGTGTTCTCTACAAGCGCAACTTTGCCAACAGCGAAGAAGTGTTCCTACTTGTCGTACCATCACAGCTGCGGTCTGAGATCTTGAGTGCCTGTCATGATGCACCATCCGCCGGACACCTTGGAGTCAGCCGTACACTCGCGCGGATTAGACAAAAGTATTATTGGCCCAGGTTACTCCCATCGGTGCGGGCCTACGTCAAAACATGCCGTGAATGCCAACGTCGGAAGACTCCTCCATTGAAACCGGCCGGATTTCTTCACCCCGTCGATCCACCGAAGACCCCTTTCCATCAAGTGGGCATGGACCTCCTTGGCCCATTTCCGAAGTCTTCGTCTGGAAAGCGTTGGATAGTCGTTGCGACTGACTACCTCACACGGTACGCTGAAACCACGTCTCTTGCCAAAGGCACTGCTGCTGAAGTGGCGCAGTTCTTCGTCCACAACATTGTCTTGCGTCATGGAGCACCCGCCGTTGTTGTTACTGACCGGGGAACTGCTTTCACGGCCCGCTTAACCCAGTCCGTGATGACTCTGACGCACACGAGCCACCGACGTGCTACGGCGTATCACCCGCAGACAAACGGGTTGGTAGAGCGACTCAACCGCACACTAGCCGACATGCTATCAATGTACGTTGACGTCGAGCATCGAACTTGGGACGCCATTCTGCCGTACGTAACGTTTGCGTACAACACCGCCCTGCAGGAAACAACCCGACTGACCCCCTTTCAGCTTGTCTTCGGTCGCCAGGTGACCACTCCGTTGGATGCTATGTTGCCCGTCGACCCTTACTGCGACTCTGACGCTGACATCGACGTAGATACCTTCGTTCAGCGTGCTGAGGAAGCGCGTCAACTGGCCCGCCTGCGCATCCACCGTCAACAGGAGGCTGACGCCACTAAGTACAACTGTGGACGCCGTTTCGTCAGTTATGCTCCCGGCGACCTTGTGTGGATTTGGATACCTGTTCGTCGCCGCGGGCTCTCTGAAAAGCTGCTGCGCCGATACTTCGGCCCTTACGAAGTAGTGCGCCGCATCAGTGATGTGACTTATGCAGTTGCTCCCGCCCCGACAGCTTGTTCATCGCGCCGGTCGCACCGAACTGAAGTCGTACACGTTGTTCGCATGAAGCCTTACCACGACCGGCTACCTGACTGAACTGCGGTCCACTGCAGCTGTGTTCTACTCTTTCGCTGACTTTTCTCTCCTAGCCGCATCGTGTCGATGCTGCAGAAGAGGGGGGCAGTGATACATGCATTCGAAGAAGAGACAGAAGTAGTGCATGCGCTAGAAGAGGAAGAAGTTAGTTGGCTCTCTCTCGCGCGCTCGAACCACTGGGTGACCGCCGCAGGTTTTTCGTCTCTGCGCGGGTGTTCTTTTTGGCGTTGCACGCTACAATATGTATTTCGACCAATGCGGGTGGCCATGTACACAGAGCGCGCGTATAAAGACAGCGTAAAGGCCTCGCTCACCAGAAGATCCGGTGTCAGCGTTGGCGTTGTGAGGGAAAAATCACGAGCATGGCTCTGGCAGGTGGTCCCCAGAGAGCAACCTAGGAGGCAAATGAGCCACCTAGGTCACGTGACCTTGCGGCTTCATCACAACCTGCCTACCGGAGAGTGAGCAAACTGCCCACCATGACAGGTGGCAGCTAAATTAATGATCGGTCTCTCGGGAAGAGTAAGCTGGGCTGCAAAAGGCCCACCGCTAGCAGCACCTGCCGTCGCAGGGCAGTGGCGCACCGCTTAACCGCTGCTCCTCTGCGCCAGGAGGGGTATGAGGACTCCCAGAGATCTATGAATGTCAATTGGAGAATGACCTCCTGCATATATGGGCATTAACCCTTTATGCTCTCGCGTCATACCCATAGGCGGAGCATAAGTGTCCTCTGCAATTTTTGTCGTCTTAAAATGCCGGCGTCCGTCTGCACAGCCACCTGCCACGGTCGTCAGTCTGCGCACAATCTGGTGGGCAGGTCGCGATATCGCCACAAGGTTACGTGACCTTGGTGACCCACTTAGGCCGCTTCTCCGGCGGCTGGCCACCCTGCGCCACCCTATTTGTCGCCCACAACGCCGACGGCGGATTTTCTGGGCCACGGGGCCTTTAACGCTGTAGCGTTAAAACTCGCGCAGTATCTCCACATCAGTCCAAGTGACCGCCTTGATTATTAAGCCGAAAGCCTTTAATGCCTCAGGCTGTCGTTAGCAGACGCGTCGGCAGCCGTGTCGACAGACGCGTCGGCAGAAGTGTCGACAGACGCGTCCGCAGCGGTGTCGACAGATGCGTCGGCAGCGGTGTCAACAGATGCGTCGGCAGGAGTGTCGACAGACGCGTCGGCAGCCGTGTCGACAGACGTGTCGGCAGATTCGTCCGCCTTTCGGCGTCACTGCTTAAAAGGCTCAAGGTTCCAGCTTGAATAAAGGCGCATCTAGTGAATGCATGAGCTTCATAAATAAAATAAAAGGAGTACAGTCAAGAAACAGAAAATAAAAATAAGAAAATAAACAAAAATAAAAACAAAATAGAAATATGATGTGAAAATAAAAATAAAAAACAATAAAGTTAGGAAACTGAGCAAAAATAAATAAACAAAATATGAAAAATAAAAAGTAAATAAAGCAAACAGTGGCCAGGATACGCTTTCGTCTTGCAGCACTTTAGAGAGCCAAAGTGCCCCCTGAATTTTTATTTTTGTTTTACAGCGAACGCCGTATGAGGGGCTTTGTCTGCGGTGTATGGCCTCAGTTATCGTCCATGTCAGTCTTGTCGTAGCTGGGCCCCGTATTTTTCCCCGAAATATGTAAAGAAAAATAGATCTCTGGGATTCCTGTTTTTTTTTTATTTTGTTCCCTGTCTGAATAACATTCTGAAACATGCCTGCGGCACGAAGACACATATTGGTTTAGTAGCCACTAACGCTACTCGCATGCTGTAGTATATGAGGCGAAACTTCTGTAATGTTCGAATAACAAAATTATTTCTTTTCAAAAAAATTGGCCGTGGTTTGACCAATGGCCATCCCGAATAGAATTGCGAAAGCAACGGCGCGGCAATCGCAGCGGCGGCGGCATCTCAGGGGGCACCTTCACTGTCTAAAGTGCGTAGAGGCGAAAGCGTTTTCCGCACCACTTTGGCTGTCTCTGTGGCACTGGTGACGTCACCACTGGATGACGTCACACATAATTAAGTACTAATTACTAAGCAATGACAAATTACTAATTAATGACTAATCATTGATTAATAACTAAATACTAATTAACTGCTAATTAGTTGTGCTCAAGATTCGCCTGTAGGAGTGGAACGCGACAGCGTGTTGTGGCGCTGCCAGGGAGTCCACTGAACGCCACCACCCGTTCGGCGCGATGACTTGCCCTTTGAACACAACGCTTTTTGAGGAAAGGAAAAGTAATTCTTTGTCATCTCGGTGGACACCTGAACCGCACCTTACAGGAAGGGAGGAAGTCGGAGTGAAAGAAGAAAGAGAAAGAGGGGTCGTTATGAAGAAAATGAAAATTGTATTTGAGGAAAGGAAATTACGCAGTAACTGTCTCGCATATCTCGGCGGACACCAGTCATCCGTTTGTAGAGGAAGGGAGGAAGTGGGAGTGAAAGAAGAAAAAGAAAGAGGGGCCGTAATGAAGAAAATTGAAATTGTATTTGAGGAAAAGAAATTACGCAGTAACTGTCTCACACTCGCTCCTCGCGCATGCGCAATTGGGGCTCTCCGGGGCTCCGCGAAATCGCTCACACCTAGCGTAGTGTCGCTTACACGCAAATCTCTTTTGCGTGCCTTGTGCCACTTCTATTTGGAACTTTTAACTACACGGATCGCAATAAATCTCTTGATACAATTCGCAATAACAAAATACCTTTTTTTTCTTACATCCGCGCAGCCAGTGTCACGGCATCTTGGTCACCACTGCTCAGAAAAGCCATCATAAGACAAAGGGCAACCAGGACCACTTAGTGATTATAAGTGTCCGTCTTCCCCATGCCGGTCATCAGCAGCTCCGTGTAGAAAATTCTTTTCCTCGTTCATTCCACGTGCAGCAACGACGGGGACCGTCTTCGCAAGTGATGATGCCCCCAGCTCTGGCTATATCCTTAACCTCAAAGCACTGTTTGCATTTTCGGATTTTTCTAATTGTTAGGTTGGTTTCTCAGCAATGCATTGTGCCAAACTAGGCAGTTTTCCAAGCTTGAAATATAAGCCGTGCATTTCGTGTCTTTTTCGACGTACCACATTTCCGGGTTGTTTCACTTAAGAGCACCATGAGCACTTCTTAATAAGCCCTGCAACTTGTAATTCAGCATTTCTCCATTGCCTGACGTCTGGTCAATGACGCCATTAGTTCGATGAAGTGCACTGCGGAGAAACCAACTTAAAAATGAGGAAAATCTCCGTCTTGTTTTATTTGCGCGCGGGCGTGGGCGTGCGCATGCAGTTAAAACCAACATGAGCAGGTAGTATCATCATCATCATCAGCAACAGCAGCAGCGGCAACCTAACTGCCCCTACTGCAGTGCAATGGCATCTATCATATCCATCCAATTAAACCTCGTCCTGAGCCTTGCTGCGGCCACTTATCCCGTGCAAAATTCCTAATCTCATCCGCCCACCTGTCTTTCTTCGACCCCTGCTACAAATTAAAACAATGATTGAGCGCGACAGGTTCCAGAGCAACCTGGGTCGCACAAGGCCCACCGCTGGGGGCACCTGCCATCGCAGGGCAGTGGCGCATCCCTTAACCGCTGCACCATAATGCGAATAGAGTTCAGTTCAGTTCAGTTCAGTTCAGTTCAGTTCAGTTCAGTTCAGTTCAGTTCAGTTCAGTTCAGTTCAGTTCAATTTATTTGCCATCATGATACAAATGATGGCTGGGGCCCGAAGTAAAAGAAGTCGTTTGACAGCTTGAGGATGCCAAAGCAAATCGCAAAGTAAACGCAAAGTACATCACATGTGCATGGGATGTACTTTGCATTTATGCCCACATAAAAGTTCCTCATTCATATGCCTCAGCCGTTCTTCTAATGCACCTGACATTTTGCCTCATGCGCTTCGAATGCTGACCACCCCCCATCATCTTGAACTGATTAATTAGAAGACTATTCATATGCACCTAAGGCAAGCGTACCGACTGTCCTCTGCTTTATTTCATGTGCCGAATTTGTCGCTGATTCTAATAACGCTAGCAGTCGCGCCTTTTCACCAAGGTGCCCTTACGCCACCGAAATCATATCACCTGCATGCGCGAAGCCGCAAAGCATTCCATCGTTTCATACCACAGCCTAGCGTTTTTCTTCACGCCTTCATGATTGCTTGGCGGCATTTTTCTCTCTTTCGCCGAAAATTCGGTCCTGGCACGACGCTACACGCTTCAGCCACAACTACCGAGCGACTGTCAACGAGGTGCAATGCGATATCTAATGAAAGAAGAATGCCAACCCATTCGCAAGGACGATGCAATACGCATGAAGCATTGCCTGTCGCTTGCATCATACCTAGGCTTCGAACTACTGAACGCACCACGCGGCTGTAACGGCACTTACAAAAGACGTAACCCTAGGATGTTCCGCATATTAGTACCATCGGTATAGTCGTCAGTGTTTCTTCCGATTGTGGTCTTTATTTTACGCGAAAGCGTAAATTTCCCTTGACGAAGAAAAGCCAGCGTTGGCGTTGTCATCGGCGTGCCGGCAAAACCTGTGCAAAAACACCGAAGTTTGGGCGAGTTGGTATTGATCCATCTTGAAAAAAACGTAGCAGCACGGAAAAACGGGGACGAAATAGACACAAATACTACAGCAGCATACGTCCTGTCGTACTTGCGTTCATTTCGTCCCCGTTTTTTTTTGTGCTGCTACGTCTTTTCATGACGGCAAAACCTGGATTTGTCGAAAAGGTGGCTGCTACAGGAGGCTCTCACAGATGGCGCAAAACGCACCAGCAGCCAACGTTACTAGATTACCTGGTAATCTAATCTGGTAATCTGGTAAAGTAATCTAGTAACGTTGCCAGCAGCCAACGTTACTAGATTACCTGGTAATCTAATCTGGTAATCTGGTAAAGTAATCTAGTAACGTTGCCAGCAGCCAACGTTACTAGATTACCTGGTAATCTAACCTGGTAATCTGGTAATCTGGTAAAGTAATCTAGTAACGTTGCCAGCAGCGCACGGGTTTCGAGTCAGACTCAGACCAACACCAGGTGTGTTGGTCAGACCGCTGCGCCATGCAGGCACGTTCGCTCGTCTTGGTCAAAGCGGGGCTATTTTTAGACCTTCGCAAAAGACAACTTCTGGGGGCACTTAAGTCTGCTTATGTGCTATGAATACGAAAGCACGGTTTGTGCTTCTGTGTAATTTACGTCGCGTTGGTCACCGAACCGCACGCCATTCGGAGCTCCATTGGTTATTGCTCATATATGCAGAATTAGTCATTCTCGACATAAAATTCATAGATGGCGGAGAATATTCATACCACAACCAGCGCAGTGGCACAGCAGTTAAGCGATGTTGCATTGCATTGGCAGGTGGCTGTTCCTGCTACAGCTACCCGTAAAGATTGTGCGATCCATGATGCTCTTTTCGAGCAATTTCTCGCGTAGCTGGCACGACACTCCTCCGCACTTACCCGAGCTTCCTCCCGTCGGCTGCAGCTTGTTCGGCGCTCCTCCGGACTTCCTCGAGCTTACCCAAGTTACTACCGAGTATCTAGGGTAAGCTAGGGTAAATATTCACACTTTCTGTGGACGCCACACATATGAGCGAAGTAATGCTTACGCATTAAAAAGGGTTCCTGGGCGTCGCCATAATCTTCTCTAGGCTGTCCTGTGCACTTGACGCAAGCACGGAAGAAGCTGCAACGAAACCGGTTTGCGACAGTCCAGACAGGAGGCGTTTCGACGATCCCCTCGCGCAATGCGAATGTCTGTATGCATTTCGTGTGGTCTTTGTGGTGATCTGAGATGATTTCGTGCAGTCTCTGTGATGACTGTGAATGTGAAATGGGAAACAGTGTGCGTGTCTGCGTGGGCAAGAGGAACCTCTGTCGCGTCATACCCTTAAAGGCGGAGCTTAAGTAGCCCCCAACTTTTCTTTTTGTCTGCTTTCATCCCAGTTTAGTTAGATTTTCTTGTTGCCCCGCAGAATAATATGGCCAGCCGTACGAAGATCACCAGCACAGCACGGCTAAGAAAAGGTGCTTGAAAGCAGACAAGGCGCATCAAACAAGCACTCCGATATCACCATACCTGCACTGAGAGGAAAACAGTTGGGGTGCTCACGTCTGCTGGCATGAATGATCCGCATCCGGTTAGTGCGGGCCCTGTTCTTGACACTATTCCAAAACTATATTTGCTGGTGAAAGGTAGGGTTAGTTCAGAAGGAAATTTATTGTCGTCGGTCAGGGAGGTACAGTGTTTTCATCATATCTCCCTGGCCTGTTGGTGTGCCAAAGAAATAGATAGGTCGGGCTCGGAGGCTGCTCGTAATGAACACCTCCAGTGTGCTCGACAGCGATATGTTCGCAGTGCGATTTTGTAAGTGTGCGGCGTCATCACAGTTGACACGACAAGGGCAGTTCCTCGCTGCGACCGGCCCTTGTGGATCTCCAAACACTCTTTGCAAGAAAGGCGCCCGCATGCGCGTGTGCTGGAACCTTGCCCCTGGCAGTATTCCTCAGTGTCTTACGTAAGCTACGAAAATCCGAGGAAACAAGCGGCGAGGACTGACGGCGCAGGCCAAGGAGGGTTCTTCCGGTGCTCAAGCCCGCTGTCACGATGCCGACACGTGGGCCTGCGCGGCGTCGCGCCAGACCCGCTGTCGCGCGGCCGCCACCACAAGGTCGTCTGGGGAGGCGCGATGCGGGGCGGTATCCCACCCAGGGTGCGCGCGTACGTCAGACGAGGCGTCCTACCCGCCGCCGATGAGGCAGTCCGCTCCCTAGGCACGCGTAGTGGCGCAACTTCCTCTCCCCGAGAGAGGCGCGACAGTTCTTTTCCGGAGAAAGGGCCCAGTTCGTTCGCGCGCTGATGTTCCGCTGTCGTCTCGGAATTCTTGTTAGCAGCAACGGTAGACCAGCAGGGCTCTGCATGCCCTGGCACTTCTTCCTCTCAGACGTTCTTTCTGCGGACACCCCCTCCCTGCGCCGTCGTACCGTAACTGTCGGGAGTACACGCGCTCTCAACTTGGCGAGTGTGCGTGCGTGCGCGCGTGTGAGTCGCAGTCACGTCTGGTGATGCGACTCAGAGGCATGGGCGGCAGACAGTTTTCCGCGAACGGATCCCAATGACACTCCGTCTGGCGAGCGGTGGCCACGGCTGGCGTTGCGCCTTGCCCCCGGGTTGCCTTTGAAACAGACTTCGACGCTGCGCGATTAGCTGCGCAGCCGCGAGGGCCGAGGCACGCGCTCCCCGGAAGAGGCGCTCGCGAGCGCACTGAGCCTGCCTGTTGACGCTACAAGTGGCGCGCTTTGTTGACTGGGGGAGCGGCCATAGCGGTCGCTTCTTCCGTCGGCACAGTCCAGCAAGGACTTCTTGATCGTAGTAGGGCGCCTCACGTGTTCCAGCCGGGTAACGACATGGATGAGCGCTGCGCAGCGACCTGAACCCCCCACCCGTTATCGCCGACCGAAGCAAAACTGTTTGCTCTACAGGGTTCGTTAGCAGTTACATCGAGTGCTAAGGAAGCACTTTCCAAGACAAGATGCGTGTGTATCTCGAGATTGCGCCATATCTTGCAGTCGCTTTACATCAGCATAGCTAGACAAACACCCAACCGGCACGAGCTCAGCTGCTGAGCGGCATGGAATCTGAGGATCCAACCATGAAACCTCAAATCCATGGTCGGGTTTCTGCAGCGCGAGCGTCTAGAAGGCAGAGAGACGAAAAATAGGAGTAAAAGGACTAAGAAACCATTCGCGTTGCTCCGTCTCAAAGAACCGTCGATAGAAAGATGGAGCTTGAACAAGGGGTTGAAAGATAGGCGGTAGAGGCGTCAGCGAGCTGAGGATTTGCCCCCGTTCCACGCTCTAGTCAATGCCGCGCGTTGCGGATATCTGACAACGACAGCAGTACCATGTGGCACACTTCATCACTGCTCGGGCTCAGCTGGACTATAATGCGTTTGGCTAGCTAGGGGATATTCTTTGGCCATGACATACGGGTCTGCCACGATGGCGACGACGAACGTTCCTACTGCAAAAAGAATAGGGGACAGATTTCCACTCCAAGGTTGTAGGGTGTGGCGGCTGTGCAGTAGATAAAACGACGCTGTGCTGGAATTAAGCGCAAGCAGCGTCAAGGAAATGTTTCAAGAATTGTCTTCCCCGTTCAGGGCGCCCCGTTTTTGGCAGAGCTCCCCGCCGTCAGACACACCGCTCCGAGACGCGAATCCATCCAGAGGTGAGTCTCATGGCCACACAGGGTATGCAATCTCCAGACGGCCCGTTGGCATCCTTATTAGTCAGGAGGTCAGCATGACGCACTTGGTCCAGTTTGGCCCGGAGAAAGTCCCAGCCACAGCTATTACCGCAAAAACTGCATAACGCTGGCTCTCGGCAAACGTATTTGCGACGCCTAACCTGCCCTCTCCTCCCTGGAGAGTAAGCACCACGGCTGAATGAAATCGGTTGTGATGTGTCTGGGAGCCTTGGGATGCCTTCTGCGTGTCGGCGGTGAGTACACCCTCATTAGGTCGCCCTCGCAGTCTGTCTGAGGCTCCTTCCAAGCGTGTCGTCACCGCCCGCCCAGGAAACGGCGCTCAAAGGCACCATTATCATCGGCACACACTGTGCTCCCTTTGAGTTGAGGCGGCATCGCTCGCAGTACACCAAAGGAAAGGCCCGCTTGGCACCGTCTTACGCAACTGTGTTGACCTCTTTGGGCGCGCAGTCGTTTTGCTTTTGCGGCAAGCCCAGCAAGACGGTTTTAGTAGTTTCGAAGAACTTGTTGACCAGTGACCGCCGTGCGTGTGTGCGAATAGGTCTTGTAGAACACTGTCATTAGGCCTGAGGTCCCTGTTGTCCACGAAATTGTAAACGCGTTCAAATTCTGCGTATGTACTGTGCAATGATTGGTTCTGGAATGAATTCGCGGATTTGCTGCTAACTTGTGCCAATAACAGCGGTGAATTGTTTTACCTCACCAGGAATCAATATTTTATATAATGCTGATTTTCTTTAACTGATATCATTACCATAGTGGGAATGTGCTAGCGCAACTTAACCCGAACCAACTGGGTGTCTGATGAACATGCGCAGAATCAGGTGCGCGTCACCACTTATGCGCCACATGCATCCGGATAATCGGTATACGTCCACACTAGGACGTCTCCGCGATGTTAAAAACCTCTAATGTTGATCTTGAGGCGAAATTATTGCGAGAACAGTAACTTCGCTTTTGCAAACAAGGAGCTCGATTATTCGGTATTGAGCCTTGCAACTTCTCAGGCGCACTTGACGCTCATAGGAAGCAGCTCAGCTGTTTTCGTTAGGGATATTTTCGAACCAAGAAATAAGCAGTCGTCAGATCACAACCGACGCGAGAAACAGCAAACCGAACAGGCTGCGAGTCCAAGGACAGCAGACGGCGAGACCACATCAGTGGCCAGACGCTATCAAAAACTTCTCGCTTATGATCGCAGACTGCCAACACACACCCACATCCTCCGACCCGCTATTTGCTTCTTCCAGCAAGTCGGGCGTCGGCTGGAATTTGCGCCCGAGCGGGTTTTCTTTATTTGAAGCAAATCTGACGCCCGCCTCGAACCCTCAATAAGGAAGAAGACGATGCGGAAGTGAAAATAACGTCCATTATTCTTGCCGAAACAGCACACGGAAGCAGACGATATCGAATTTTCTCTTCGTCTGCGATCGCGAGCATCTCGCGCGTACGCCATACACGCGCTTTCTTCGCGTGTGTGGAGTTTCTCGACGGTAGGTTTCGGTTAAGGACAAAGCTAAGACCACGCTCATCTGAGTTTTTTCTCTCTCCCTTTTCTGCGCATGCGTGCAGGATAGATTTGAGGAAACGACCCAGACGCAATGAGAAAGAGAAACTCCCTTCGGAGAGCCGTCTCAAGTTTACTGCTTCGAGGCAGACAAGCCGCAGACGGTCGCAGCTCTCCCGAATAATAGTTTTGCTTTTCGGGATCTTTACGCGAGAGTTTTTGTGGCGGACGGCTTGTGGGTGAATAGACTAAACAGAAAACGTCGCCCAAGATACTTTTTTTCTTTCTTTTCGTATCTCCCTAAGCTTTTCTGGAAGTGCGATATCTGTTCGTCTGCGTCCCAGACGCTTGACAAATGGCTGCAGACGACGTCTGAGGGCCTGCGGCGGGGAGTATAGCCGAAATAAATCGCGCAGAAAATAACCGAGTTTTACTTTTGTACGCTTCTTTTGCTTTGGCTAAGCGGAGAAAGCTGAAGCGAGCGCCACCTAGTGTGAGCTGTGCCGACGGCGAGGAGGAAAGAGAGAGCCGGGCTTGGAGAGGGGATCACAAACAATCACGGCGCCGCCGACTGAGTTGCACACCACCCAGAAAGTGACAACGTTTCTTACGCTTCGCCGAGAAGGCGCGAAAAGTGAGGGAGCGCGCGCCGCCAAAATAAGAGCCGCGCGTCCTTCGGGGGGGGGGGGGGGGGGGGGGGGGGGCGCAGGTGCTTCGGAGAACGGCCTGTCTGGGCAGGCTACGCCCGGCACGGGCCCTCCCCAAATTTCTCCTCACCCCCCACCCCTCCTCAATTAGAGCGGATCGCTTTATCAGGATTAAGCGCTGCTCCAGAACCTCCATGGAGGGAGCACGCTCGTCGTTATAGAGCTCAATCGGGCCGGCAGCCGCGCTTCCTTGCGCGCGGGACAGGCCGCATTGTGTACAAATGTAACACTTCTTGAAGGAAGAACCGATAAATTTTCGCAGATTGCGCAGTAAATTATCAGGCAGCACGGTACTCACTCGACAAGCGATGCTATACGAGTCCGTTCGGCGCTCCTGCATGCCTTGGTTGCTGAGGGTAGCGTCAGACAGAGCCAGTTTTGGGAAAGAGATTTCCTATCGAAATGAAGCTATCACCTCTGGCGAAATGTAGTACTAAAGAAGCGGTTGTGCACGTAGGTTGGCACAGGACTAGATGTCGGCTGAACTGTCGTGCTCTGTAGGGTCAGCAAGTTTCCAGAAGAGTTCAAAGATGACCTCAGGCTGCCACCTCCAGGCTCATAGGTGTTCCTCCGCATTTTCTGGCGGGTATAAGTTGCAAGGCACCATTCTTCACACCTTGAAGAAATAATCAATCTTTACTGTGACGGCTAGAGCAAGAACAAATTTTACTGCAGAGCTAGCCTAAGTGTCGTCGTCACATATGACGGCGAAACACTGATCCATGCGCCAGCCGATGACTCTGTCTGCTCTGATGACAATGTCTGACTCTAACACCTTGTTCTTTGCCATTGCAACTGGCCTGTTACGCAAAGCTCAAGTTCAGTCTCCGCACCCCACCAAACAAGAGTTAACCTTTTTTGGTTCCTCACATGAAAGCGTCATACTCAAACGCGTTTCTTTTTATTCTTCTCTTGCCTCTTTCTGGTCTCATTATTCCATTTTCTGCTCTCTTGCGCTGAGAAGATAAAACTTATGAAAAGATAAAACGTATTCGCATGTAGCTGCACTTGAAAGGAGCATTCGTGAAAACTTCGCTCATCCCGAAAACAGGGCCATGGGGAAATTGTAGAGCTAAGGATACCGGCTTAGCGCATGAATCAGCGAAATCTATTATAGCTTTGGTTTAGCCATATAGTCCTGCCCTAGAACCACACTCACGTTGTGTGCTACTCCGGCCTCGTCCTCCGTCCACGGTAGACACCAGGGTTCTTCTCGTGTCACCCCTTTCCAGTTGCGCCTATTCCTCTACTCTCGCCGTAACCTCCAAAGCCACTAGACTACCATCTCCATCTCAAGGGGAGAGACAGATTTCTCTGTCCACCTTGGCACCAGCCCACTGTGCAGGTGACTGCCATGCCACCTGCCACGGTTGCGTTCGGAAATGAATTGGACTGAATGAAATTAACTGAAATAAAATTCCATTAATTAAATCGATAAAATCCTTGCACTAATTAATTAGCGCTTTACGGCTGGCGTTGCAGGTTGCAAGGGAATGAACGGCTATGCATATTACTTAACTAAAGACATAAAGAAGACACTGTAAAGAAGCTGTAAAGAAGACACTAAAATTGGATTGGAACTTTTTGTGCGCATTCCCCAAGGTCTGAAACAATTTTTCCATCGGCTTTATAGTTGGTGGAATACTTGAACGGAAAACTATTTCAGCGCACGCATGGGGCGCTGAAATTCTTTCAAACTGAGTAATGTACCAGCTATTCTCAAGAGTAATAATGCCCTTAGATGACAGAGGCCGCCTCTGTCGCGTTTTCTGTTGCCCCCTGCATGAGTTCATCAGCGCAACATTCCGCCGGTTCCCCGAACCAGGATGACCTGGATTGGCGTGGTCCAAAGCGCCGCATTAGGGCACGCATGAGAGGGAAGTGACGTCACACTCACTCGGAGCCCTAACGAGCGTAGTGCAGATTTTTATTCTGCTTTTGTCAAGACGGGCGAGGAAGGAGAGATAAACATCACATGTGAAGGCCTTTTAGTGCGAACACAGCGAAAGCTATGTTCGTTGCGCGATGTAACAATATATTAAGGTGTTGACACTGACCACCCGCCGCGGCGGAGGACGCGCACAGATTGTGTTAGCGCTGTAGTACATGCACTGACCGCAGCGCCCCACGCCGCTGCGGAGAAGTGGCCAATTTCACGAAATTTAGCGTGTCACGGCTAGTGCACTGCACGGGCTCGGGCCGGCCCGAAAGCCCGGGCCCGGCCCGGCCCGCGGGCCGGGCCGGGCCGGGACACGATCTGTTTTGCCGGGCCTGGGCCGGGCCCGGGCCTGAAGTGGCGGGCCCGGGCCGGGCTCGGGCTTCAAGATGCTGATCCGAGCCGGGATTGAGTGTGTACAGAAATGGCTGGTGTCCGACTATTCATTCACTATTACAGAGTGAAGTACACAACTACGGCATTGGAGCCGCGACACGGATGAGCTATGAGTTATGGTACGCGCTGAGAAAAAAAACCAAGCTTTATTCATTGACTTATCTATTTCCTTATTTCCCCGCCGCGGTGGCTTAGTGGTCAAGGCGCTTGATTACTGAGCCGGGGAACTAGGGTTTGCTCCTAACCTTGGCGGCAGCATTTCTGTTTAGGCGGCAAGCATGACAGCCATGTACTTTGTAGTATCATTGCTCGTCGAAGAAACCCAGGTGGTGGAAATGATCCGAAGCCCTCTGCTTCAGTGTCTCTCCCAGCCTGGCTCCCCTTGGGCCCTTAAGCCCCAAAAACATAGCTTTTATTTTATAGCTATATATTTCTCATGTGAGAAAATTCACAAACTAAAACGCGTTTGGTTTTCTTTTTGATCAGCTGCCCGGAACGTCTCGTAAATGAAAGAGCCACAAAAGCTCTCGAGAGTTTGTAAATCTCATATCTATCCCTCCTCGCTTCTTCAGCCTGGTTGCCATGACAAGTGTTTTGCCCTGTAAGTTACCACGTGGTTCACGCGTTATCTTCTGCTCCCCCAGGAAGAGCAAAATTCAACCGGTCTTAATTGGCCATTGATCGTTCGTCATCCCAAAACACACCTATACACTATTAGAAATGCATTCGGCAAGAACATATTAGTTCAGGACGCTTTTATAGTTTTCAAAACACACACCGTGAAATACTCAAGCCTTTTAGGTTTTCGTTTCTGCTGAAAGGCGACCAGTTCGGCTATGAGTTAAAACTGTGACATTGCGTTCACTACAAAAATGTTATCCCACTGCTTGCTAGGCAGCTGAATATAACTGATTAAAATCATGGGGAATGCAAAGTAGTCTATCACGCGCGTATGCAGCCCTTTTTATTTGGCTCTCGGAACTTCCGAGTTTATCGTTGCGCACCTACACGCGATCACTGTCCAAAAGGCGGGCCTGGCGAGCACTACTCTTAATCACTTCCTTCTGGGTTAAAAAGTACCAACTTTCTGCAAGCCAAACTGCGGTTTTAGAACCTTTGTCGGCCAGTTTCTTATCGGTCTAGTAGAAGTCTACTTGCTCAGAGTGAGCAGTATACGTCAAGCGTTACTGTGAAACGGGCCGGGCCGGGCCCGGGCTGGGCTTCACTCCGAGATTCACGGGCCGGGCCGGGCTCGCTAGAGCGATAAATTAGCGGGCCTGGGCCGCGCCCGGGCTTAAAGCCGCGGGCCTGGGCCGGGCTCGGGCTTCAGGTCTCGGGCCCGGGCCGGGCTTGGGCCTCAGATTGAGGCCCGTGCAGTGCTCTAGTCACGGCCTTTAGCCACCTCCCGATTTAAAGGGTTCAGCTTTTCACGCCGCCGCCGAAGCGTGCCATGAATTTCGTGAAAATCGCCAATATA
Organism: Amblyomma mixtum; assembly: GCF_055824585.1. Classification (NCBI taxonomy): domain Eukaryota; kingdom Metazoa; phylum Arthropoda; class Arachnida; order Ixodida; family Ixodidae; genus Amblyomma; species Amblyomma mixtum. The sequence continues at coordinate 37,306,129 of NC_143016.1, read as the reverse complement.
CCACGATGGAAAGGGGTGGTGGGTGACTAGGAAGGCTAGGGGTTTTCAGTATCGATCTGCGTTTACACTTCGGGCTACGCCAGCTTCGTCAATTAAAAAAAAAAAAATCAGAGCAGCGTTTAGAGTCGCGGGATGCTTAAATTCCGGTTGATACGGTAAATAATCTGCTCGCATTTCGAAGCGTTGACGAGTAATGCATTGTAAACGCAATCAATAAATCAGCATGTACACATCTGCCTCTGGCAGGTTCTTTACAGTAAGCTAACGTCCCTCGAATATGTTTTGTTCTTTATTTTCCGTATCATTACCCTCCGGGACTCTTTCAACAAGGACTAGTAAGGCGTGCACGCAGGGCAGCTACCCTCAGCGTAGCCCTGGACTAGGGGAACCGACCCTGAAGAGAAGATGGAAGACTCCCATCTGAAGCCGCAAAAGATACTGTAAAATAGAGCAAATAAACGTTTTCCACCATCGCCTTTCGTCTCACATCATTCTCCTCATTGTTTCTGTCCCGGTCAGCCTGTTCTTCTTACTGCGTTTCTCATCTGGTATAATTAAGCACCCCCCCCCCCCCCCCCCACCCCCTCGTATTTGCGTTGCGCTCCCGGCTTCCTGAATTCCCGGCACTTGGTTTTCCACTCGCGTAATCTCTGAAGGTGACCTAGGGGAACGTCCACGAACCTCTTACACGTGATTCTGAAACGACCACCGCCTAGGAGAAACGCGCCAGTCTTCCAGACGCCGGCAGCTCTCACCCCGTGACGCAACACAGAGGAAAGGGTGCAACGCAGCGCGGTCGCTGCCAGACAGGAGGGCATTGGGGACGACCACGAGGCGCGTGCTGGCGATCACGTAGGTACCAGCGACTAAGTGCAATTAGCGCCCCTCCGCCGAGCAGCCCCAGCCACCACTGGACTGGGTGGGCTTTGCGGCCACGCGCGACGCCGCGGAATTTCCGGACCGGCGGCGGGCAGTCAGGGACCCAGCCTGGCTAGGCTAGCGGTACCTAGAATGTGGTGATGCAACGGCCGGCGACTCTTTCATCCACTACCCTTCCCCCGCCTACTCCAGCGAGTCGGAAAGAGACCGAGGGGAGCGAAATGCGGCAAACCGCAACGAGAAAGAAGAATGGCCCTTGTTTATCAAGCTAACGATGAAAAGAAAAAAAAATGGCGTGTCGGAGTGCAGGGTATTTTAGCCAAGAAGAAATAAAAACTTTGAGATCACTGCGGCTACCCGCATTGGAGCAATGCGAAAGCAAAGCGCTCGCATACTATATCGCCGTCCGTGGCTGTTCTGACGTCCATGTACTATATCGACATCAATGACAATTCTGACCCCAAAGAGTATTTTTTTTCGCGCTTTTTCGCATTTAATGAACTAATTACACCTGATGAACCAAATTTTTCTCACGGTAACATTTTATCACACACTACCTATCACAATCACACTTCCACACATTTATCTTCAGAGAACGACGTAATCGTGCGGACAAATCTGCGGCAGGAAGTAGCGACGCATATATGTAGTTCTCCTTGTCTAGGACGCTGGAGAGTGTTTGCAGAAAGGGGTCGAATCAGACGTATGCCTCCCAAACGCCCTCCAGTGTCTCCAGCATTTAAGATTCACAAACAATTGTGCACTTAATTAACATCTTAACCACACATCATACGTCGGCAGGAAGTAGCGTAGTTGTCAAAACAGGCAATAAAGACAGAAAAAAAAGTAACGTAGCCATTAGCACGCTCGGCTGCGGAACAGAGGAATGGTGGTTCGAATCCCATCGTGCACAAAGATTTCTTTTTTCTGGTCAGACTAGAAAAAGCGTGACATCTCTGCTGACAACCGTCTGCTGACAACCTTCTGTCGACAACGATGAAGCATTCAAGACTTTCGCCTTAATAGGTTGAATGCAGTCAGGTAATTCATTATTTGCGTGAAAATAACCGCCTCAGTTACTCTGCTGAAAAATGTAAGAATGCGTATGTAACGGTAGTTATTGATGCGCTAACGATCGCCTGTCTTAAAAATGGGGAATATTTAACCAGCCTCAAGACAATGTGGACAGAATCCTTCCTTGAACATTTTGTTGATTATAATTGCCAAAACCGGGGATATCACTTCGGAAATGAGCTTAACTTTAGAAGGATGAATACAGTCAAATACAGCACCGGTTGTTTTGAGCGATTTAGTGACTTGATGGACTTTGGCAGATGTAGGACGTAAGTAAAAAGAGCGGGCGCAACATGGCAAGGAAGGTAAAGCGGTTACGTCCTGTAAACCCTGAGAAAAGGTGAAGTGTCGGCTAAAACCATTGGAAATGTCACTAGGATTACTATATATCGAATTTTCCCATCTTACCTTTGTACGACACGTTTCACATTTATCATTATTAAGAAATTGCTTAATAAGTTGGCAATTACGCCTATTTTCACTACCGTTTTTAAAATGCGATCTTGACAGTAATTACACTTTTCAAGTTTCAGCACCGAAGTTTCAGTTTCAGGGAGTATACTGAAATATTCTTTTTAAACCAGCATCTCAAAACGTTGTTAAAATGGATTTCTCGGTGTTCGAAACCACCGCACAGCAGGGGTACACGTGCTGAATTGCCCAATGCATGTGCATGGGACGCCTGAGGAAACTACCCTAGACGTCAGGGCGAAACTGGCTGACGGCTGATGTGTAGTGAAGGGTCTTTTCAGGTTTTTCCGTCAAATAGGCCTACATTTCCGTCTGTGATGCTTGCGTGTGCTGTGCCGTGCGCGCCTACATGGTATACAGTGCGAACCACGTATGTGTATACGCGTTTGTGGTGGTGTGAATGCATACGCGTTTCTGTCGGTACATAAGAGTGCGCAGCGCTCTTCAATGCAACTGTACGCGGAGTGCGTGCAGTGAGAACTGGTGTCTGTGCAAGACATAAGCTATACGCGGAACACATGTGCTGCATGCGGTACACGTCGCGTACGTGAGATGAAAACCACCCAATTTGTGCGTGGTCTCCTCCATAACCCAGACCACCCCAGGCAATTCATTGCATTATGACATCATCACTCTCCATTCGCGCCCCAACTCTCCCTTTACTTTCCCTTTCCCCCTTCCCCAGTGTGGAGTAGCAGGCCAGGGTCACCTCACCGCCGGCCGAGCTCTCCACCTTTCAGTTCATTAAATTGCTTTCCCTCTCCCTCTCTAAATCATGTGGCTATTTTCGTCGAGATCTGTTTGCACGCTTTGCTTGCGCATTTCTCCTGCGACTTTACCTCTGCTTTTGTGGTTAATTGTTAACGTGTCTAGTTAAAACATAAACAAACCATAATCATACCTACGGTAAACTGCCATGAACTCACGAGATTAGTGCCTAAAAGCGAATTGTCGAAGCCAATATTTAGAAATTAACCAAATCGTGAAGTTAAAATAACCTATCCCTCAGTAAGTGAGCGGTAAACTCCCGAGCTCGTGCAGTCAAAGGTTAACTGCTAACACCCCCATCCAAAACATAGCCTGCCAAACCTTAAACATAGCCCACACATACCGACAATAAACTGTCATAAACTGGCGTCGTAGATAGAAGCCTCGGTGAGGTGAGCTTTTCGTCCGGTGAGGTTTTGTACGGCGCCCCCTAACGGATCGGGTACTGTTGCATACTAATGCTATTAACGCACCGCTGCACATTAATGCTCTGTACAGTAGCGTAGAGCACCTGCGATTACGTCTCGAAGAAGTAAGCTGAATGTTCACTGTTGACTTCGCATCGGAGTGGTTGCGCCTGGACCTTATCCCCCTCTCCCTACAGGGAGGGGTGAGGGAAGCAAAAAGAAACGCGTTAGGCATGGAAACGCTCCGTGACTAAACGGAGCCCTGAAATGCGGGCCATCCGCGCTATTTGCGCGTTTCCTCCGAGAGGAGTGAGAACTGAGCACTTTCAGGATATTTGCACTTTTTTTTTCGCAAAGCGAAGAGTCTTTACAAAAGTGCCCCCGAATTCGTGGCACTGCATCTAGGTGTTTGCGCAGGTGTTTTTCTCTTCGGTGTGCTGGGGTTTTGACCAGTGACATTTTGCCGCGTTGTAGTGGGAAACGCTTATGCAACCGTTGTATTTAATCACCTTATGCGGGTAAGAAAGGGCGGCTACCATGCGCCAAGACAGGGATACAAATGGCAGTCTTTTTGGTTGTGTGCTGCTAGGTGATTTCAGAACGCTAGTGTTCATTAGGCCATCTTTTTCAACCACTCCCCACAACGGGCCAAACACACTCTCGCCTGACAACCTACTTTTTCCTACCGCACCGAAGCGCTGCGGCAGTGTTGATCGTTAGGAGAAAGCGAAAACTGTTCGAAACCGGCTCCCAGGTCCGGCACTCTTCGAATATAAAAGTCGCCCGCAAAGCGAGGGAAAGGGAAGAATTCCTATTTCTGGCAACTGTCGTCACGACTTCAAAGCTAGCCGCCCTCCTTAGGTCACCATTACTTCAGCCAGTGCTCAGGAAAGTTGTGAGTGCAGCATGCACCAGAACTTAAGCGCCACAGCGACGGCTGCTTCTGAACGCGTACGTTATTTGCACTACCCACGACTAAAGGTTGCGTACCAACGCAAACCGTATCAATTTCTATCGCACCAGACCGGAGTGCTTTGACAGCAAATCAGAACGCATCTCTCTTATTTGCAGTCTTAATGACTGCCAGAAAAAAAAAAAAGCGACCTGCACCGGAACAGAGCAAAATAGCGGCGTAGCTAACTCTCTCGCGCTGTCATTTATGTTTTTGAACAGCTTGAGAAATTACTGCTTCCTTAAATATAGTCAAGCAGCCCTGCCGGCTTGCCGTAAGGCTGCTAAATGCTGAGAGATCAGGTGAACGCAAGAAGCCACCACCGGGTCACATACTCCCGTACCAGTCGTGTCCGCGGTGGCGCTGTTTCAGCCAAGGACAGCTTCTTGAATCAGTCTATCAACTAATCATGAAGCAGTCACCGATACTTGATTTGTAGTTTGTGTGTGTCTGTGTGCGTGCGTGCGCGTGTGTGTGTGTGTGTGCGCGCGAATGTGTGTGTGCGTGTGCGTGTTCGCGTGCGCGTGCGCGCGTGCGTGCGTGCGTGCGTGCCGGCGGCTTTGAGCGTGAACTAACAAGCTATGAAGATGCGCGACATTACTCCCCTCTGAAATAAGCATCGGCTCGATGCTTTCCAACGAAAAGAAAGGAATGCAAAATAACCGCAAGTAAACACAGAACAGAAAAACACTAGGGCTGAAAATACAGGGCGTACATTCCGAAACTGAAATACAGTGCGAAGGGCGTGGCGCTTCGTCGGGGGACACTTCGTAGTCAAGCACTCCAAGTGAACGAATGATCTTGTATGGGCCGAAGTAGCGGCGCAGAAGATTTTCACTAAGTCCGCGGCGGCGAATGGGCGTCCATACCATACACGGTTACTCAGCTTGTATTCCGCGTGACATCGGCGTAAGATGCACCATCGGCCGTCGGCACACTGTTGATCTTTGATCCGCAATCGGGCAAGTCATCGGGCTTCTGCGCGCTGAAGGTACGCAGGGACGTCGATGTTGTGTTTATCTGTAACGTTCGTGAGCATGGCGTCGAGCGTGATGGTTGCCTCCCTGCCATGGACGAGCATAGACGGTGTCATCTGGTGGTCTCTTGCACTGTGGTAATGGAGGCGAAGACGACGAAAGGGAGGATGGCATTCCAGGTCTTGTGTTCGGAGCCCACATACATGGCGAGCATGTCAGCGATAGTTTTGTTCAGACGCTCCGCAAGACCGCTGGCCTGCGGATAGTACGCAGTAGTCGGCCGGTGGCTTGTGTGGCTGTAGCTCAGAATGGCTTCGGTGAGCTTGGCCGTAAGCGGCGTTCACTATTCGTGATTCAGTCGCTCTAGCAACTGAACTAACCAGGACGGCAAGCTTATGGTAGGGCGAGAGCGACTGCTTCGGTGAAGCGGTGGTCCCGGGTTCGAACCTCGGACCAGGACGAATTTTTCTTTAACTTGGCTGCGCTTGGGTGGATGCCAATGAGTAACTCCCTTATTACAAATTTACACCACCTTGGGGGATTCCCCTAAACATTTGATCAGTACTTTAGCTTGACTATTGCGGAAATGGGCGATGCCTCTTGCGATGCCGTATCCTCAGTCTAGAAGCAACTGTATATTTCCCTCGATTATGGCTTCAGTGTCATCGGCTTCAGTGGTGCCTATGGCGACGATAACGCTTGAGCGAAGTGGGACGCAAACTTGTTCCTCCAGAACACTCAGGGCAACGGGATGTTCCAAAATTCACATCGAAGGAATGGCCTCGTCAGTCGAAAGCGGGATAAGCTTGGATCGCAGGTCGATGATCGCTTAATGCTCATTAAGGAAATCCATGCCCAAGATCACATCGCGAGAACATTGCTGGAGCACAACGAAGGTAGCAGAATAAGTATGTTCTTTGACGGTCACTCGCACTGTGCATCATCTCGATGGCATAGTGAGGTGGGCTCCTGCGGTGCAGATTCGTGGACTGTCTCAAGCAGTCGTGACCTTCCTCAGGAGCGCACCGAATGTTCCGTTCATCACCGAGTAATCGGCTCCTGTGTCGACTAGAGCGGTAACTTTGCTGTCGTCGGCAGCCGCTCCTAAGTCAGATGTCCTGGCTCTGGCGTTGCACTTAGTCCTCGGCGTCGGGTCACGGTTTCGTCGGGCGTGTGAATCGTGGGTAGGACATGTCATCGGTGCTTTCCTTGGTGGCGGCATCATTCCGAAGTCGGATCGTGTCGCGGTCGATCTGGTGTTTGTGTGCGGCGTCGTGGTATCGAGTGCGGCGTCTTCATACGGCGTAGTCGGGGGAGGATCTTCGCCGCTTCGCTGGTGACAAACCTCCCCTCCAATCTTTAGTGTCCCCTGTGGGGGCTGCGGGACCTTCCGCGAAGAGCCACTGCGTAGCTGCGGCGTAGCGACGCGAAGTGCGAGGTTGACGGCGATGGTGAGCGGGAAAGGTGGTTAGGCACATGCTCTTTACGCAGGTTGGCCGGCTTCACCGCAATGGAAGCAGAGCGGGCGGTTGTCGGAAGTCCTCTAGGCGTCGCATTTCCTGGGGGGCGCCGTTCGCAGGTTGGGCGGGCGGGGGCAGCGTTCAGGAATAGCTGGTTAAAGTCGCAGAGGAGTACTTAGGGTGTTCAATAAAATTTGGGTTGGGCCTAGTTGGTACATGATGTTGTGAAGGTGTAGGTTGCGCAACCAAGGGACGAACCACGAAGAAAGACACAGAGACACACACAAGCGCTTGTGTGTGTCTCTGTGTCTTTCTTCGTGGTTCGTCCCTTGGTTGCGCAACCTACACCTTCACAATACTTAGGGTGTGTCGTTGGGTCTGAGGACTGCGTACTGCAGCGGCGTAGGTCATGGTTAGAGCTTCAGCAGGAGGCTCATTTTTGGTTGGTTGGTTGGTTGGTTTATAGGGTTTAACGTTCTAAAGCGACTCAGGCTATGAGAGACGTCGTAGTGAAGGGCTCCGGAAATTTCGACCACCTGGGGTTCTTTAACGTGCACTGACATCGCACAGTACACGGACATCTAGAATTTCGCCTCCGTCGAAATGCGACCACCGAAGCCGGGATCGTACCCGTGACTTTCGGGTCAGCAGCCGAGCGCCACAACCACTTAGCCTCCGCGGCGGCTCATGGCTCATTTAATTCTTGCCATCCCAACTGTTGAACACGGCGGGACGCTCAATATGGTCTAGCCATACTTCATGATCCTCGCCCGTGAACTGTCGAACGTGGACGACAGTCTGGGCTGGTGCAAAATAATGGGGCTGGTGTCGTAGCGATGGCTGACGTCGGCGCTGATGAGTCCTTCACTGCTCGCGTGCGGTCTGGTAGAAGTCCGTATAGAGGGGAACGCCTCTGGAGATGACGGCTCCTTCAAACTGCGTCTTCTGTTGGGACAGCTTCTGTGGCGTTCTCGTGATGTACTTCTTCGGGACGGCTCGGGTTGCTTTGGCGGCTCCCAGGGAGTGAGGGCGACAATGACATCCGTTAGCACCTCCACCAGATGTCACGCAGTGGTGACGGCAGTCCGGGCAGTGAGGAAGACAGAGAAAAGTTCTAAAAAGAGAACTGTTTATTGGGATGGCCATCGCCCACAACGGACTGAATGACTCAGTGGCAGAGAAAGCAACAAGCGTGCTCGGCGGTCGTCGAACAGAATGTCTTCAGTTCTTGTCAGCGCTCAATTTAAAGCTGGCAATGAACCTTCGAGACAAGGAGCCAAAAGCAACTGCAACAATCTAGAAAAATATGGAAGCAGTTGTTCGCGGTCACATTCAATCGACATCAGTCTGGTCGCATCTCGCAGCATAAAAAAAAATGATAAAGCCACCTGCCGGCGGCCTTGAGTATGAATGAACAAACTACAAAGATGCGTGGCAATATGTACGGCGGCAACAGAACGGTTTCTCTGGCGAAGGCCGGTCCTGCGGCCGGCCGAAGTGCCAAATACACTGCCTCTTCTCGTGTGTGAACCGTTTTTGTTGTATACGCATATACGTTATTATAACGAGTAGGGCAGCAATAGCAGCGGCATGTTACATGACTAATGTGGACATCGCATTCAAGACATCGGCATTGGTTGAACCCGTAAACACTGAAAGTAGTGCTCCCTGTACCTTCCGGCTGTGATTCACTCCTTGACTATCCTCAAAGCCAAGGTTTGTGTTCCTGAGAGAGAGAGAGACACCGCTCTCGCCCGGCGAGTCAGCCTGGCACTCGCCGCCGCCTTGAAAACAGCCCCGCCGTCGGCGGTGCCCCCGTCGGTGTCTGGCCGCCCAAGGCCGCGCACAAGGACGAGACGGCGGCGGCTCGGGTTCCGGCCCGCCATCGGCATCCTCTACGCGCGGCGGGACAGACGGACCCCTCCCCCGGGCAGCGCGCCCGACTGGGGGCGGGAGCAGACAGTCGTTTTCCCCATCCCACATTACTACCAGCATACTACGAGGCGCTCCGAGTACCGAGTCCTTCCGCTTTCTAGTCGTCTCGGCTGGCTTTTCCTCCTTTCTCCGTCTCGCGCCACCTCTCCCCGCGTGCCGTCCCAGTAGTTTCAGGCGACGTCCCAACAGGGTCTGTTATTACGTCCATTTATCGCGCTCCTTCCTTGCATACGCAACCGGGTGTACGGTCATCCGCGCTGGGGGGCGGCGGAACAGTGCGACCATCTGGGTCGCAGCTTTTCGTCTCGCCGCTCAGAGCGGGTCGTGTCAGCCGCAAATATGCCTTTTGTTGATATTAGCCTCACATGTCTGGGGGGACGCTTCGAGGTGAACGAAGGTTACGAAGAAACTAGGTAACGTCGACGTAAGTGCGGCTAATCAACCGGGCCTTTTGAGCTTGAATCCTTACAGTATAGAAAAACAAAAGGAGCACTCATACCTGCTTAATTCTCTGAGCTGAAGACATCGTCAACATTCGTCAAAGAGGAAAGAAAGAGGTGCCTAGTCTCCGTAGGCCCCGTTGATTCCGTATGCTCTGGTTCGACCACCCGGGGATCTTTCACATGCACTGACGTCGCACAGCACACGGGCACCTTTTGCGTTTCGCCTCCATCGAAACGCGGCCGGGTTTCAAAACCATTAACTCCGCCTCAGTAGCCGGGCGCCCCATAGGATCATATGCGTTCTACCGATGCAGTCTTCTTCGCGCACTGCTCGTTTCCAAACCCAATCAGGCAGCAGTGTTTTCTACCCTCGTCTTCTGCCAGCGTGAAAGTGTGTCCGTTCTTGGATGGATAGACGAACTAAATTTGGCCGACTCGTAAAAGTGAAAATGCAGACATATAACGTGTTCCTACCTAAAAAACAAGAAACTGAAAAAATCCTAACATTGAGATCCAGGACTGACGACAGACTATACTACTCACTCACATGTGCTGACCACAAGGCCAGAAAACCGGCGCAGGAAACACACCACACCGTCAACTAAAGAGGCTCGTAAACATGGCCGCCGTAGCAGCTCCGACCAATGGAATCGTGCAACAGGGGCTCCAACCACGGTGTTCATGCTCAACTTGGACAACAAACATTTACAGCAACATCTAAAGAAGCACGAACTACGGTCAGCCGTAGCGTCCACAAGAATTTCCAAAGGTAGGATAAGACTTGAGCCGCAGCGTAATTACATCCAACATCCGCACGAGCTGAGAAAAAACATTTCTCCAAATTCAGCGCGCAAAGCGTTAATTCACATTGTGACTCTCAAAAAGAACTTGAAGCTATTTAGTGGAGAGATATGTTTCTTCCTGATAAAACGTGTCGCAGCCGTAGAAGAAGGATGGAAAGAATGTGCAGTCTCTTTCGAAAAACGGAGAGACCATGCGCCCAGGGTGTCTGCGGTCCCATTTTTGGTCTTGGTGCAGCTGCAGTGCTTGCTTCATGGGCTCGACTAAACTTCACCGGTCTGCTAAAGATGTTGAAAAATTTCAGCGCACACCTGCGGTTAAAAAACAGTGTTGTCCAGGTAGCCTCAACCATTAGGTACGTATGTGATGCTATGGGGTCCAGCTGCATTTTTGGACAGGTGTACATATAGGGGTGGGCTTTGGTGTAGTTATCGCTGTCATTGCTTTGTCCGGCGGGAGAACGACGAGTCTAGAAGTGTTATTGCACAAATGCCTTTCAGCGTTTGCACACCTTATTTACTGTGGACTTCGCACTTGGCGGCAGCACTTACGCGTCTGCACAACAGGATTCCTTCGGGTACCAGCCCGTGTCCAATCCCAGCTGGGAACAATAGGTACAACTCTGATAGCGCACAAGCTGTATGCAAGTCCACGTAGGTCGGATGATAGAGGTTATCGCTGTCATACAAGCAGAGCTTGGAAGAGGGCATTCCTTGTGTTCGTCGAGGCTGCCTTCTCGGTGGGAGCTCATTTCTGCCGTAGCTGCACCTGACGTTTCGCGCCTGTCAGCAATTTTTGTTCCAAACCCTGCAACCTGTCTTCCTCTACAAGCAGGCAAAAAGGGGTGGTGAGGCTGTTGTAACGCACCAAACTGGAGCTTTCAGGTGCGCCATGACGTGCGTACGTCGAGAATATACGCACGGATGCGCCACAAGTGAAGGAGCAGCCACGCGCGATGGACGCTGACATTTTCTTATCCTCCGAAAAAGCCCGAAGTCGTCTTCGGTGGCTCTCCTGGTTTGGACGTTCCCTCCAGTTTTGGTGAGTGGCCCTGGTTAATTCCGCCCGTTCACTCGGGTGGCTCAATAATGAACTCATTGCATTCAATTAGGCGCACTTTATTTCCGGTCTCTTCACATTTCTGGCCCTTTAAAACCTACTTCTTTTACAACCTACTTCTTCGCGAAGAGATAGCTCGAGAAGAGACAGGACAGTCAGTGAGAGAGCTCTGGATTGCACCACTGAAGGTGGCATAATCTCAAAGGCATTCAATTTCACACCTCCAAAGATCAGGTGACTAAAGATAGCACATTCTCAGAAAAAGTTCCTTAAAAAAAAAAAAAATAGGATTTTTTTTTCTTAACTGGCGTACTCCGCGCATGCTGCTAGGTTATGGCTATTGTGATTTCTTCTTTCTGTGAGCAATTCACTTTGCCCATTTCTTTTTTTTCCTCTTTTTTGCGTTTCGTCAATTGGCCTGATGGCTGAGAACGTGGTTGATTGTTTTGGCATATTCCGTTTTGGCGAAACAGTGAGCAGCTGGAAAACAGCGACTGTGCTGTGTTAATTGCGCACGCCTTTCTTTTTTCACGGTTCTATAGGTTTTTTTTTTTTCATTTGTTAAGTTTCGCTTGTGAATTCTTCACCGATTTCCCCAGACCAGTTACTTGCGGCTTTTTTGTCACGATAAGAAGACGTTTGCCTCGAGCGGGTTCTGCGCTCCGTTGGATCCACAGCCTAATAACATTTCCGACAAACTGTGCCCCACTGGATATTAACGGAAACCTCGCCTGGCATAGTACAGAATAAAACGCCATTTAATCGAAGCCTTCCGCCGCAGTAGACGTCCCTCACGGACGTTTCAGAGCGTTGCAGGCGCCCAGTCTTTGTAAGTTGCTCGTACAAGCAAGAGTTGCCAGGCAGCAGTCATGGCTTGAGGAGAGAAGCCAGGACTGCTGAGTGTGCAATGTGTAGAGTTCTGACGGACGTCCAGACCGGTTTTATAATTAAGGAAAAGATAACCGACAGAGGACTACCTCGCTCTGTACAAGCTCCCTTGTTAACTGAATGAACACGCCACCGCGGTGAAGTCGTTAAAAAGCTGCGGTGGGCACGAATACCGTCCTGGAACCCGGCGGACGGCTGAGTTTGCGTGAAGAGGGTTCCCTTCCCTTTTATGACGTTAACCTGCGCATCTTTTTTTACGAGTGCAAGGAAGATTAAAAGAAGAAACATTTCAGCGTCGTAACAAACAGGCTGAAAACGGTCGTAAAACTACCTTAGCTAACAAGGCATGCTCAGGAGCCTTCTGCGCTTAGCCGTACTACTTTCTTTTATCCTGTGGGGTACAAGGCTACTCCGCACTTCCCCCGCGCCACCGTGAGCTGGGAGAGCACAAATCCCTTTCCCAACACCACCAACGCTTGTGGCGCCACCTTCAGGCCCACACCTTCCTCACCCTCGCACGTCCTGCCCTCCTCCACCCCGGAGCGTACTCGCCGGCCTGCCGCTTATGTGATAGCCCAAGAGCCGACTACGCTCATATCCTATTCTCCCGCCCAGCACACTTGCCCCCTGCCTCCTGGCACCTCAGCAGTCCGCTGCAGTTGGAGGCTGCTTTGTCCAGCACCGAGCCGAATCTCCAACATCGGCTGGTGACCTGGGCAGACTAGGCACCACGGCCTGGACGCCACACGGCCGCCTTAAGGCTGCCCGCAATGCTGGTGCATAATTTTCGTTTCTTTTTAGGCCTTCAAATAAATAATAGTTTTTCACCACTACCACCTCGGAGAGAATGCGCTTCTGCTACTCGCCCGCTACCAACAATGACGTGACGTCACGACAGCGCGCTGGCCACTTAGGGAAAGGTACAGTCCTATGCTTGTGAGTAACCGCTTGCTCCGAGTTGGGCGATAAAAGAGGGGTTAAAACAGGAGCTCACGGCGGGAAACTCCTCTTGCAAACCTGCCCGGCGATCCACGGACCCGACGCCGGTCGACTGCGACGACTTGGTGAGCCTACCGAACCTCTATTTTATCGGATACAACACTCTTCCGCAGTGTGCTTTACCTCGCGTTAGGACAGTAAACTATTTCCTAGTGACCTCTTCCGTTGTCTATTTCACCTGAACCTGCCGTGGCTGCGACTCAGCGCCACGGGTTGGAGAATTATGTCGCGTACGAGTAACGGCTGCGTGTAGCTGGCGCGGAAGCTAGGATAGACGCAGAGTGACATCAGTTCTAATCCTGCCCGTGTTATAATTCGTCTTCTCGTGGCCGTCCAACAGTAAAATTCGTGGAGACAAACTTACTGCTCACTTTTCCCGTGTTCAAATATTTGCAAAAAACATATTTATTTTCTTTCCGCAGCCGGTGAAACGAGCTTCGTTAGCCTAAAGTTCACATTAAGTACTCTCATCGAGCCTTCGAAGTAGTAAATACTGGAGAGAATGAAAAAAAAAACAGCAGGAAATACATAAGTTATAGCGCCCGGTACCGGTATCGGCGGTACCAGCGCGCGCTAGAGGAAAATAAAGATGGACAGCGCGTGCTCGGAGCGCACGCCCGGCACGGGCTGTTCGGAACTAGAAGCCTGCCACGCTGGTCATCTTGCTCTGGTGCTCCGCTGCGACCCCGCAAATCTTCAACAGTGGTGACTCCGGCCTCATGACCGACCCCAGCAACCTACCGCCCTCAGGCGACCTTCCGCCTGACGCTACCTTGCGCCCACGGGACGTCGCAGTTCTCCAGCTCCGCCTACCAACATTCCGGCCCAAGTGTCCGCAGATCTGGTTCGCCCAAGTGGAAGCCATCTTCCATCTGCACCACGTCACCTCGGAGGCATCTCGGTTTCGTCATTTACTTTCCAACCTGCCTCCTGAGGTGGCTCAAGAGGTAGCGGACATCATCGCTGCACCCTTGGGCGATATCCCGTACCAGCGACTAAAGCAGGGCATTCGATCTGGACCGCAACACGGCGTCAGAGAGTGCGCGCCTCCAGCAGCTGCTCACCTACGAAGAGCTTGGAGACCACCGCCCCTCCCAGTTACTCAATAGCATGCGGCAGCTCCTGGGCGAAAGCAATGCAGACCCGAACGGCGCACTGTTGCGGTAGCTCTTCCTGCAACGCTTGCCGCAGTCCACCCGCCTCGTCTTGGCTGCGGGCGACTTGACCCTTGACCGCCTCGCTCAGCTCGCTGATCGAGTCCACAACGCGACTTCTCCTTCCGTCGCCGCCCTCTCTTCTCCACCGGAGACCGCCGTCATTTCACGGTTAGAGGTCCGAATCGATCAGCTGGCCGCTTCTATCGATGCCCTTCGGACATCCTCTCATGCCCCGCACGGTTTATCCTCAACACCTCGCCGCCGTTCGTCTTCCCCGAGTGGTCCGCAAGCGTCCAGTCCTCGCCGTCCGCGTCTCTGCTGGTATCACCGAACTTTCCAGCACAACGCTCGCCACTGCACTCCACCATGCAACTGGTCTGGAAACGCGCAGCGAGATCACTGACGGCGGCGTGTGACCTCGCTCTTCAACCTGGCCGCCTTTTCGTCTTCATGGATCGCATTGGATCGTCATGGATCGTCATGGCGCTGAGATCGGCGGTACCAGCGCGCTCTAGAGGAAAATAAAGATGGACAGCGCGTGCTCGGAGCGCACGCCCGGCACGGGCTGTTCGGAACTAGAAGCCTGCCACGCTGGTCATCTTGCTCTGGTGCTCCGCTGCGACCCCGCAAATCTTCAACAAAGTCTTCGTTTACTTAGTCGTGTACCTCGCTCCCATCAAACTTCGTTGCCTGACTATGACGGTGGTCCAGTGCGTGCAGCCAACAAATCTCCATCGAAGCCTGTTGTTGATGTTTTTTGACGAGCCTCGTAACAACCCTCGATGATGGTGTGGGTTATTCAATTGTCCGCGGGTTCTGGAAGCCACAGGGCTAGGCGTGGCGTAACATGGGCGACGCACGCAGTCAGCGGCTAAGAGCGTTCGTCGATGTTCAGGATCCCTCCTTTTTTTAGTCGCTTTTTTCTAAAGCCAGGTTCTTGAACACTATCTCTCCGCATTTCGCACAATGGATATCCCAGCAGTAGCAGCTTATTTGCAGTGCCGCAGCAGAAGCTATTAAGTGACTGCTGAAACCAAGCAGGATGAGAAAAGATTGAAAGAACGAGAAACCTTAGTATATCACTACCAGGACACAGTATATCACCACCAGGATACAATAGTATATCACCACCAGGATATAGAAAGTATATCACCACCAGGATGTATTTGGTCCTACAGTAACTGCGAGCAATGGCTTTCGTGTAATCTACTACAGCTCAAAACATTAGTTCATATTTACGTCGACAGGAGTGGAAAATGACTTCGAAAATTCGGTTTTTGCGCAAGATATTCAGTGATATAACGAACTGGCTCTCACTGCACGAAGTCAATAGTATATTATCAAGTCATAAACAAAAGGTATAAAAGTGACACGAGAAATTCGCTGTGCCACAGTGAAATGGAGGTCTATACAAAAAAAATTGAGAGGAAATAAACTGAATTACGTTTTAAAAATGCGATATCAATAGAGCCTTTTTTTGTAGCCTTTTTGTGTTGCGGTATTATACAGATTGATTTTTTAACCTTTAGAGATTTTTGTTTTATAAACTATAAGAGATACGTCGTGCGGTCTGCTGAACTGGATTGTTACGTATCTCATATTTATCAATAATTAGACGATTAGTTAGCTTAGATTAACTGATAAACATTTCTGTTTTCATTTTAGGGGTCAAGGTTATATTGAGAAATATATTGAGTTATATGCATGCAGAACAGGGTATGGCAAACAGATGCTTAGGTATAGTCTACCGCACTATCTAAACCTCTGCCATAGCCACAACATGACTGTTGAGCACTCGAAAAAAAAAACGAGTTGCAAAACTTTGTTTAAAGTATATGTAACCGGGTGTAACTTTGAATTGTAATTTCTGTAATTTTGTATAATTTTTTTGTGGTTGTGATTTTGTAACTTCTAAATTGTAATTCCTGTAATTGTGTTTAAATTTATGTGATTACAATTTTGCAATTTGTAATTTTTGTGTAATTTTGTCTTTACGTTTGATTTTTACGCGTTACAAAGTGTTACAGTTGTGTCAAAAAATAGGTTCTGTTCATGCTTCCTTTATTTCTTTAGTATTACTGCCACGTTTTTCTTTCTTTTTTTAAGCTTTGCTGGTATGCTGCTATGCTGTCTGCATATTTTTCCTGTACAACTTATATCTATTTTTGGGGAGGCGAGAGCTCGTCAAGCTACACCCCTAGCCTTTTCTCTCTGCTTCCCTCATCCTTGTGATGGAAAATAAAGGCATTATTATAAATTGATGGCTGTCAAAATCGAATCCCTGTTTTTAAATACTTTAGCCGGCAATGTCGTTCGAAATATCGAAACGTCAAAAATAAGCATATGAGAGCTTGTTCAGTTGTTTTTAGATACTTTAATCGCCAATGTCGTTCGAAATATCGAAACGTCAAAAACAAGCATATGAGAGCTTGTTCAGTTGGCTTTCCAGCACCCATTACCTGTTTATAAAATGGCGTCGCTGCGAGCGGTATTGGCGCCGAAATCAAGTTAACTTCTTCTGCATCATCGAATACACCAAATGCGCCTGTATTTCATGCATCAGAAGGGCGATAGAAGCCATCCCTGCTGAAAAAAAGTTATATGATGCAATAACCTCATAGATAATTCATCATAGAATATCATACAATCTGTATGATATATCATACAATTCGTATGATATTCTATGACATCTCTATGACGACTGTAAGATTTTACCGAAATGTATGACATTTGCATGATAATTTTCTATGATTTGTATGATAAGTCTATGATATTTGTATTATAAACTGTATGAGATTATTGCACCATAGAACTTTTTTCAGTAGGGATTTAGGTTCTAGGTTATCAGTACGTGTCAAAGGCGATGTCTTGACGTTTCGCCTAGCAGTTATTCCAAAAGCATTCTAACTTCTAACAATTGGCGCTAATGGAAATGACGAAAATAGTCCTTTTGGGTGACAAAATCATGATTTCTGAAGAGTCTCAAGTTGGAATCGCTTTCACTATCCGCGGCTTTTGAGGAAACAGAGAAAAATTGTGCGCAGCGGACATTTAGATGTTACCTTAACTCAAGTTGCAGGGCTCCACGGCAATGCATCCGCGCGCACGTTCACATCGCTAAGATAAGGAGTGATGACGCGACAGAAAGAGCCGCCCGGCCTTTTCTAGCAATTTTTTGAGTGTCACACTCTGCAGACATTTCCGCGGTTTGTGTCCTAATCCCGAAAAGGAGCATCTTCTAGCGGGATCATTGCAGCTCAACAGGACGACTCAGATAACGGATGCACAGGACTGCGCCACCTCTTTCAAATCTTTCAGAAGGTTCGCAGAACAAGCGACCCAGTCCTTGTGGCGATCTACTATACTAAGGTTGCGGTAAGGAAAGGAGCAACAACCAACAAATGCAGGTCAACTGCGAGTGCTAGGCGATATTCGTATTCCTGGTAGCGCTGTCCTGTACACCCTCTCTCTGTGTTGTCCTGTTGGGCTGCAAAGATTCTTCTAATTCCGAACCAAAACCAAAGCTTGAAGTTTTGCTAAGCAATCTCTAATCTGACCTTGTGTACCGAGTAGACAGAAATGGGCGGTTCATATGTTGCGACTTTCGGATGTGTGGCGAGTTGTGGCAGTTGATCAACGTTTACTTTGATCCGCTGTTTGATGTAGGCCTTTAACTGCGTGAGTATTCCCAGTGATCGTTCTCGACCGAGAAAATTTAGCGATAGATATAGCACAGTGCTATCTTGCAATTCTGGAAACGCAAGCCTGCCAGACACTGGGTTGTCTGGGCCGGCATGTGATCCTACACATGTATGCCAGGAGAAATTCGCCTGCCCGTCTGAACCGGTCATACATTTATTCGGCTCTCCTTACCCGACGCATCTTGCATAGCGTAAAGCCAGTGTTATTCTCTGATCACGACATACTTATTGTGTCTACTGGTAAATGCACCCGTCCTATACATTCCAACTCGATGGGCTCTTTGGAAGCTCAATGCTGCACTGATTGGCGATGAGAATTTTATAGCACGCGTAAATTTAACTTTCCAATCTTGTTTCTCAGGCATGCGTTTACTTGCAGTTCGGCAGACGTTTAAGCCCGATGGCCAAGGCATAGCCATTCAAATCAGTTCGATAAGGTCCGTCTTTCAAAACTGAGAAGAGAACCAGTTACTGAAAATTGTTTACAAGCGTTGAGATGTATTTGCGGGCCAGTTGGTTATGAAGCATCACGAAGCTAACAGCGCAAACTGAAACACACAGTATGTCTGAAACTGTGCGTGTGTCTCATAATGCACTGTTTTCTTCATGATGATTCATAACCAAATAGCACGCCAAAACGCCTTCACATAATACATTTCTTGCTAATCGGACCTTCCTGTGTGGTTTAGAAGTGCTAAAGATTGGGCTAGTTGGAACATGATCGTATGCAAGAGGTGCGCCGCTTAGACTGGCAGAGGTAAGGATGACAGCGCGAACCGTTAAGCGTAATCAATCGTTCGTGTTGCATATGTTATGGGGTTCACACTGCGCAGCCGGCGGGGAAGACAACTCTCCGCGCCACACACAGGCGGTACTTGCACGCAACCCGTGTCCCCCAGCCCGTGGAGCAACCAGTTGCAGCCACGGAGGGTTCGGGTGAAGTTACGCAGAGACAGAGCTCGTTAGAACTTATTTATAAGTGTCAGCAGAAATAAAAGGCACTACGCGCCACAAAGCAAAGACAGGAGGCTTACGTGGCTGTCGATCGGCGCACGACTCACGGGTAGGGGTCGGCACCCGGGGGGGGGGGGGGGGGGGTGCAGACGTAGCGGGTTCCTCGGCGGTCCGTGGCGAGAGACCCCTTCCCGCGCGATCTGCACGCCTTTTGAATGCTTCCCGATTACTGCTCGGTGTGGCAATCGTTCGCTCTCCCCTGAGCAGTGTTTGCCTCCTTTCCCTTTACGTGAGCAGCCGTCGCGGTAGCATCCAGGAACGGGAGGAGAAGCAGGTGCGCCGTCCTCCGCGCCCGGGTGGATCGCGCCGTTCGCCGTGTGGCGTTCGCACGCTCGCCGCTGGCTGGTGGAGGAAATGGGGTACGCGGGTATCTCACAATGTCTTGCACATGCTCCTGCGGGCAACTTCCTGACCAATTTTCATGTTGATGTATGTGTCTCAGAAGCTTTTGAAGCGAAAAGCTTCACTAGGCTCGTCAACACCGGGTCTGGCGCGCGCCGTGATCAATTTTAGCCACAGCTGCGCATGCGCGAAACCGAGCGACGTCACACGGAGCGCAGGTGGACGCTGCTGCCGCAGCCGTCGCCGCCGCCGCGCGCTGACTCCGTCGTCTGAGCGTCGCCGTTTCTGCTCCTCGCCACTGTTTTACCCTTCGCCGCTGCCGCGCGGTCGCCGCCGCCGTCCGAAGAGGAGAACGTTCTTTCCCAAGGCGTTGCGAGAACGCGTGAACGGCGGCGGCGGCGGCCATAGAAGAGGCGGCCATCCTCGCCACCGTTTGACCTTTCGCCGCAGCCGTGCGCAGCGCACATTTGAAAGGCGGGGTATATAAGGCGCGCTTGCCCATAGAACAGGCGCAGACACTCGCCATGGAAGAAGAAGAAGCAACAGTCGGACGGCGCAGAAACACCGATCCAGAAGTGGTAGCTTGGGAGTTGGCTGAAAAGCAGCGAGAGCTTTTCGCTTATCCAGGCTTAACCTTATCTAAGCCACAGCCAATTTTATTTTATGATCTTGAATGTGAGGCTCCTGGCTCGTGTTCGAAGGAAATAGCAGATGTGAAGTTTCGGTTTCAACAGTTTGACGAGGAATCAACGCTACAGGGCTGCCCGTGTACAATCTCACGCCCGCCTTGCACTCTGAGCAACTGACTCGTCACGCTTTTCTTGGTGAGCGCCGTCATGCGGTTGCCAAGAGAATATCAGCACAATACCATAGTAGCGTCTTGCTCAAAAGCACGAAGTTAATTATATCGGGATTCGAGAGATACTATGCGTATCTGTTCACCGCTACCTCCCATTTCACCAATGAGGGTGTGGCGCACTTTGTCGTCCTTGTGAAGCCCCTTTAAGAGGATGAGTGCTTGACTATAAGTGGCTCTTTAACTTTAGCAGAATTAGAGGATGCCATTGATCAGTTCCCCCCTGCAAAGATGCCTGAGCCCAACAGTCTTTCTGGAAAATTTTTCAGTATCTTTAAGCCCCTCTTGATGCCCGTTCTACAGAACATGCTCAACGAGTCAGAATATCGGGGTTCTGCCGTAGTCATTTACAAAATGTTCCATTGTATTGGTACCAAAAACCCTGATAAAGAAAAGCGGCAGCGTGTAAAGGGCTGTAGGCCCAGTTTGCTACGTAACGCAAACTATAAAGTATTTGCAAGTCTTGGCGAATCAGCTACAGTTCGCAATGTTGGCTGCCATGGGACCTCACCAGACATGTGGTTTGTGGGCACGTTCCATTTGAAACTAACCTACATAGTGCCAGTAAAGCAAACAAGGGAAGGGGATTGAGGGGCTCGTTATAAATATGAGAGAAGCCAACAGTCACAGAAACCAAGGAGCACAGGGGATTTTTTAAATTAATTTTTTTTGTGGTGTTGATCAAGTAAGAATATTACTGAATATGTTGTCGCTTAAAGCTAATTGATTAGAAAAGCAGAAGAAAAAACAACCACATGCCGCCGGTGGGATCCGAACCCACGACCTCCGAATTACGCGTCCGGTGCTCTACCTCTGAGCTACGGCGACGGCTGTCACACCTTGTGCTTTTGGGGGTATTTATGTTTACAAATAACCTAACCTTGAGAGTGTTCATCAGCGCCACCCACGTTCGTAAGCGGCGGACGTGGAACGTCCTGAGTTACCGCTGGTGTGACGTAGAACGCCATCGAACGGCGAGGGTGGAAGCTGTGTGAGAAACCTCTTATGCTTCCTATGACGTCAAGGCTGCCAGAACCGAGGCCCTCGCTAAGCAATTAAGCAAACAAGGGAAGGGGAATGAGGGGCTCGTTATAAATATGAGAGAAGCCAACAGCCACAGCGGCGGACGTTCCACGTCCGCCGCTTACGAACGTGGGTGGCGCTGATGAACACTCTCAAGGTTAGGTTATTTGTAAACATAAATTGACAGCCGTCGCCGTAGCTCAGAGAGCACCGGACGCGTAATTCGGAGGTCGCGGGTTCGGATCCCACCGGCGGCATGTGGTTGTTTTTTCTTCTGCTTTTCTAATCAATTAGCTTTAAGCGACAACATATTCAGTAATATTCTTACTTGATCAACACCACAAAAAAATAAAATTAATTAAAAAAATCCCCTGTGCTCCTTGGTTTCTGTGGCTGTTGGCTTCTCTCATATTTATAACGAGCCCCTCATTCCCCTTCCCTTGTTTGCTTAATTGCTTAGCGAGGGCCTCGGTTCTGGCAGCCTTGACGTCATAGGAAGCATAAGAGGGTTCTCACACAGCTTCCACCCTCGCCGTTCGATGGCGTTCTACGTCACACCAGCGGTAACTCAGGACGTTCCACGTCCGCCGCTTACGAACGTGGGTGGCGCTGATGAACACTCTCAAGGTTAGGTTATTTGTAAACATAAATACCCCCGAAAGCAGAAGGTTTGACAGCCGTCGCCGTAGCTCAGAGGTAGAGCACCGGACGCGTAATTCGGAGGTCGTGGGTTCGGATCCCACCGGCGGCATGTGGTTGTTTTTTCTTCTGCTTTTCTAATCAATTAGCTTTAAGCGACAACATATTCAGTAATATTCTTACTTGATCAACACCACAAAAAAAAATTAATTAAAAAAATCCCCTGTGCTCCTTGGTTTCTGTGGCTGTTGGCTTCTCTCATAGTGCCAGAACAATTTTACAGTTTTGCAGTAAGTTTGTGGAATAGCAGGCAGTGCTTCAAATTGACTTTGCGTTGTCCTTTAATTGTATCCGTCCCAGTTCTTTCTTTTCATCTTTATAACACGTTAATGTTCATTAATGTCGGCTCAGTTGTCTACAAAGGAATGCGTCTTCTCCACAATAACTGTTCGACCCGCTTGATTATTAATTATTGTCGCGTTGTCCTTTAATTGTATCCGTCCCAGTTCTTTCTTTTCGTCTTTATAACACGTTAACGTCCATCAATGTCGGCTCAGTTGTCTACAAAGGAATGCGTCTTCTCCACAATAACTGTTCGACCCGCTTGATTATTAATGATTGTCTTAAACATTCTCTGTCCATCTTTTCATTTGTCAAGCAGGGGCGTCTGTTATTACCACTTTTGCTTGCATTTTTGTTTACTTTATCCGAGGTTTCTGTAAAACGGACTCAAAATACTAGCTTATGCAGACGCTCTAGCGCTTTTCTGTGCCTGACAAGTCCAGCGTGGACGAAGTTGCTCGCTTGACTGCGAGGTTTGGCTCAGTTCCAGATGAACCGCTCAGAGTTGCGCTGGGTATGTCGGATTGTGGGGATCTGCATCAGCTGACTATGCAGGTGTGGCATGGACATGCGTGCCGCCCAAGAACCTTGGCGTCCCATTCGTACCGGCAGAGTGAAAACTACTCTGAGAAGGTCGCATACCGACAGTACAGCGCTATGATGAGACATTCGTCATGGCCTATCCATACCCGCAAGGCCAGCGCCTGTAACACCCTTCTAGCACCAAAAGTTTATTATTACGTTTTGCCCATTAATCAGTGCGCCAAGCTTTACATTCGGCGATTTCAGAGAGTATTTGCTACTTTTGTGCGAGGTTCTTTCTAGCCCATGTGAGGTGATTATCTTTTCCGACCTGTCAGCGCTTGAGTGCATCTTTATGTGCGTCAGATTATTTCCCGTTTTCTGTCTTTCCGAGACACTTCCCGCTCGATGCTCCATGCGTTCTTGCAAATTCCATGAATCCTTTGCAGACACCGACTGTGTCATTTAACTTCTGCGACCATCCTTGTTTGTGGGTACTCATGCATGAGATGTTCTTTGCTGTATGCTTTCTGGCAGTCGGTTTGTCAAAAGAATTTTCATTTTAAATGTAGCGAAAACTTTCGTACAAGGACTTGATTGAGATGCTTTTCCCTCCTCCCATTTACCGTTAAATGCACTTTGGATTACCGAACATGATGCATATGCGCGAGTGCGAAAAATCTTTTTCACAGTGCACCAAGACCTTCTACAATCTATATAAGGAGATATTGCCTGTAAGGGATCGGTAGTGTACGCGGGGTCATCGGAACGCTGCTGGGGGCGCTCAAAGCGAAGCGTCTCCTTTCTCGGAACGCGGCCGCTCGCGAATGCGCCGGGAAATACGGGTGTCCCCCCGCCCCGCGGTACCGATTCGCGCACGTGCTGGCACGAATGTG
The DNA here is from genome assembly GCF_055824585.1 of Amblyomma mixtum. Taxonomy (NCBI): domain Eukaryota; kingdom Metazoa; phylum Arthropoda; class Arachnida; order Ixodida; family Ixodidae; genus Amblyomma; species Amblyomma mixtum. The sequence continues at coordinate 37,282,524 of NC_143016.1, read as the reverse complement.
TATTTTTTAAGGCGAAAGCCTTTAATGCCTCATACTGTCGTTAGCAGACGCGTCGGCAGCCGTGTCGACAGACGCGTCGGCAGGAATGTCGACAGACGCGTCGGCAGGAGTGTCGACAGACGCGTCGGCAGGAATGTCGAGAGACGCGTCGGCAGCCGTGTCGACAGACGCATCGGCAGATTTGTCCGCCTTTCGGCGTCACTGCTTAAACTGCGCCGAGGGTGGGAATCGAACCAGGGCCTTTGGCATTTGATGAGGAGACGCTACCACTCCGCCGCGAAGGCTCAAGATTCCAGCATGAATAAAAACGCATCTAGTGAACGCATAGGTTTCATAAATAAAATAAAGGAATAAAGTCAAGAAAAAGAAAATAAAAATAAGAAAATAAGCAAAAAATAAAAACAAAATAAAATAGGATATGAAAATAAATATAAAAAAACAATAAAAACAAGATAGGAGCAAAAATAAAAAGAATATGAAAAATAAAAAGTAAATAAAAACAAACAGTGCGCAGTAAACGCTTTCGCCTTGCAACACTTTAGAGAGCCAAAGTGCCCCCTGAATTTTCTTACACCCTGGTGCAGACGGCTTGTCACTGCCCCAACTGCCCCCTCACGCTGCTGCTGCTGCTTCGCTCGCAAGAGCGCGTCTCGCCGCCTCGCCCTCCGCAGCCATAGACTGGAGGAAAATTCAGACCAACACTTTCCCTAACTTGTTCATCCTACACAAGATTAGCCCCAGTCAATATCAGAATACATGCCCTTGGTGTGGAGCTTGCCCTACGCTCTACCACATATCGTGGGAATGTACAACGAAACCAAAACACTTAAGTGTATCAAACCAACACCACCTAGTTCGTCTAGGTGGTGTTGATCAAACCCGACATATGAGCAGTGGGAGGTGGCCCTGACCAGCGAGACCCTGGATCAGCAACTTAAGTTGGTTCAGCAAGTCCGTCAGTCAGCTAAAGCCAGTGGCGCCTTGGACTAGGGGTGCCACCCAAGTTGCTCGAGCAACCTTCCTCTTTTTAAATAAAAGTTTTCTCTCTCTCTCTCTCTGCTGACCGGCCGTTCCCGAGGGGGAGCGTGCATTGCTGAGGTTCTTCCATTGTAGGCGGCTCATTTCCGGTCCTCGGGCGACTTTGCGGCATGCGTCGGGCGTAACAGCCTGGATAAAGGAAAAGCAAATATTGTGTTTGTTTTTACTTTTATTTTGCAATGGAAAGGGCGTTTTGCCCTACGGAAGCTGGAGGGCTGGCCATGCTCTCGGTAAACCAATCATATGAGCAGTGTAACATGATTGGAAGCTACCAAATGTGGGCCGGGCCTTTAGGGCTTTAAAACCGGGCCCCGGAGCCGGAAGCGGGGTTCTGGGCTAAGGTGAGATGCTATGCATCTTCGGCTATGCCGAGTAGGGGCCTCCCCTAGTGTTAGCCAGTTCCGCCTTTTTGTTGTTTTGCATCTTTTTGCTCTTTAATTTGTCTCGAGTGCCTAAACCTGTATATGCTGTAAATAGCTGTACATGAACTTCAAGTATTCGCCTTACCCCTGCATCTCAACTCCTCACAAGACCGTCTCTGGCGGGGCACCCCTGGTGCGAAGATCAAGTTTCAGTCTTCGAGTTAAACCAACCGTCTCTGGCGGGGCACCTCTGGTGCAAGGAAAGAAGAGAACCTGAACTTTACTAGCGCAGTCGACAGGATCCTGCGGCCATCGGAAGACGGCGCAGGAAGAAGACTGAAGGCAGGGAGAAAGGCGACGACAAGGCAACAGGTCAGCGTTCGTGAACGGACCTGCGGAGAGACGGCGGCAAGGACGCAAGGACCACGGCAGTAGTCCAGCGACGCAGGACTGCATCCGGTCAAGGAAAGCAGCGCGTCGAGAACTTGACGGTCACCGGCGGGTCACAGCAAGTGACGACAACGTGCACAGGACCAGCGGCGTGCGACAACTCATCGCAGCGTCCGGTGAAAGTGGAGGTGGACTCCGACACCAGGAAGCTGGCAATGCGGATCGACGCATCGAAACTGTGAGTTTCCTTCGTCGCATTGTTCACGTCCCTGTGCATGTGTTCGAGCCGGTAGGACAGTTGAGGGGTACAGACGGCGGTATGGAGAGTTATCCATGCCGGCCCTCGCTTGATGTGAGGTACCGAGTAGAATTGGCGAAGGTGCGCTTAGCTTATTTTCAGGCTGAGCTTGCAAAAGTGAATGGAGGAAAGGCGCCGCTATGCGAGGAAAAACCTCCGGATTTGCAGGTGTTAGAAGCAAGGCGCCAGCAGCTATAGCTCGAGCTGGCTAAGCTCAAAGAGTCTAGGAGAGCTAGTCAACTAGCCAGGGAGAACTGCTCCGAGTCCCGAGCAGAGAGGCCGCCAATGCTGGAAGGCAAAGACATATATATGCCTGTCAAGCACAGGTCAAGAAAACAGCCAGGCAGAAGTAAAAAGTGAGCCAGATTTCTGCGAAGCTGGAACCGCAGTTGAGGAAAGTATCGTGACGAAACGCAGCGTCGCGGTATTAGAGGCGGTGAACGCGCACTCCGACGATCCAGCTGCACAGGTTAGCTCTACTCCAAATGACACCAGGGACGCGGACGCGAGTTTGGGATTGTTGGAAGTCACTCTGACAATTCCAAAAACGAGATCTCAAGGAAACCGCGGAAAAGGGCCGTTCGTTCAGCATGAAGCGGCCAGGGACTACAGATGTAAGATCGGCGAGCTTGTGACAGGAGAAAGTGTAACGTTGCTGGAACGGCACACCGCGTCGGGCATGGGGCATGAAGGGCCCCGTAGCGTGATTGATGGAAAGAGCGTTCCATCCGAGCCAGAAAACGGAGGTGGGCCTGTTGCGCCTACAGGGCGGAGCGCCGCGCAATTGTCGAACGCACACGATGGGCGTCCGACCAGGTCCTTCGAGGAGAAGGAAGTGCGTGACGACTTGACTCAAGGCTAATTCGGATGAAGTGACTACGAGTCACCTCATACAGCCTCAGAGTCAGATGATGCCGCGAAGCCGGCAAGCTCCTATAAAGTAGGGAGCGGCAGTTTCAATGTTTGCCCTTGCAGGAACGAGGCAAATGGCTCGAAGCGAGGCAAACTACTAGGAGGCAAGGGCGAGGCTTTCATGTTGAAAGTCGGTACGTGGAACATTACGTTCGGTGCTGCAGGTCGCCAAATCAAGCGCAGCGAGACCGGCCGCATTGGTATGGCAAGGGCTATGCTCCGTACACAGCACGCGGTTCGTACCGGCGCGCCAGAGAAAGCTTGCCCTCAAGTGTGTCGCGTGCTGAGGTATTTGGACTTATCGAGGATCAGGACGTTTTCGATCCTGGAGGGCAGCAATTTTTGAATTCTTGCCCCGCTGTGGCACCAGTGTAATGAGCGTAGCGGCCATTAGGCGTTAATCGTGTCGATCGAGACACGTGTGGGCTCGAACGCGGGACGCGCGGTGCGACTAAGGAGGCTCACGTGGCCGCTTACGGACCCAATATGAGTGCCAATGAACGCTCCGGTTGCGAGTGTCTGTGTGCATGTGTGCCCATTCGCGAGGACGAGTGTGTACTTGGAGGTGGTGAATTGGGTGCAACCCACCAACTTGGACGCCGTGTTACGGCGCATGGCAGGCATGCTACTGTGTGTACTGGAGTGTGCATTTTGCTTATGTTTTCTTGGTGCCCCTAAGTATTTTGCGTAATGTTGTGTTTGTGCCCGTGTGCATTATTTTGCCTTTGGTTTTGTTGGTGCCAGTGCTTGTGTAGCTGCGGTATGTCACCCACAGGGTGGTTTCGTGACCGACACCGATCCCTTCTTTGTTATAATTCTAAAAGTGCCATTTGGGCCCTTTGTAGAATCTTGGGAAGGGCGTGTAAGGGATCGGTAGTGTACGCGGGGTCATCGGAACGCGGCTGGGGCGCTCAAAGCGAAGCGTCTCCTTTCTCGGAACGCGGCCGCTCGCGAATGCGCAGGGAAATACGGGTGTCCCCCCGCCCCGCGGTACCGATTCGCGCACGCGCTGGCACGAATGTGTATTTGTGTTTGTTTTTACTTTTATTTTGAAATGGAAAGGGCGTTTTGCCCTACGGAAGCTGGAGGGCTGGCCATGCTCTCGGTAAACCAATCATGTGAGCAGTGTAACATGATTGGAAGCTACCAAATGTGGGCCGGGCCTTTAGGGCTTTAAAACCGCGCCCCGGAGCCGGAAGCGGGGTTCTGGGCTAAGGTGAGATGCTATGCATCTTCGGCTATGCCGAGTAGGGGCCTCCCCTAGTGTTAGCCAGTTCCGCCTTTTTGTTGTTTTGCATCTTTTTGCTCTTTAATTTGTCACGAGTGCCTAAACTTGTATATGCTTTAAATAGCTGTACATAAACTTCAAGTATTCGCCTTACCCCTGCATCTCAACTCCTCACAAGACCGTCTCTGACGGGGCACCCCTGGTGCGAAGATTCAGTCTTCGAGTTAAACCAACCGTCTCTGGCGGGGCACCTCTGGTGCAAGGAAAGAAGAGAACGTGAACTTTACTTTGCCTTTGAACGCTTGGCTTCAGAAAAATGGCATTTTTGTGTCGTCGGTAAATTTCCGTCTCCGTGATGTTCCTGAAACAAATGAGAATAGCTTCATCAATTGTAAAGGCCAAATGCTGTGGCAAAAACGAATTTAATTACCTTCGCATGCTACATGATACCTTACTGGAGTGCGATATGTTGATCTACCCTTTATATATTTTTTGTTTTCTGTTTAGGCTGAGCAGCTTATGGAAAACTCGAATGATGTACCAGCACTGTGAATCTGTTATTTCTGTGAAATGATTTTTCATCTCATGGAAGAGTATGCTCTCTTTCTTAGTGGCATGCCCAACCATGCCTCCCTTCTAGAGCTTTGCTGCTTTGGCGTTTTTGAGATGTCTTTGATGCCATTTCCTAATAGCTTTGTAAATATAATTAAATGAAGATGGAAAATTATTTCACTGTAATAAATGTCATGTAAAAGAATAATCAAAAGGTCACGCCGTAGCCGAGTAATCTAACACTGCATCGCACTGATAATGGAGTTCTGAGATGAAACTTTCACTACCGCCATGTGTATTCTTTTACTACAGCCGTTATTTCCTTGTCACCCTCTACGTCCTGACAAAACAAGTGAACTAGACCACCGTCCCGAACTCCTGGCCACGCTAGTTGAGGCGTCCATAAGAGTGTGGCAGTTACTGCGCCTCTCCTTGCATATCACCAATTTTCATCTTTTTTGTGAGTGCTCTAGCGGAACCCCGCTTTACCTTCCCCCATACCCTATCACAGTTAGCGTGCCTTTCCTCACCAGTCCTCCAGCCATACTTCGGAGCACCCGGGCCGCGTTCCGATGGAGGCAGACCACAAAAGACGTCCGTGTGCCATGCGATAGCAGAGCACGTGAAAGATCCCCAGCATGTCGATATCACTCCGCAGCCTTCCACTACGGCACCCAGTTCTCTTTTTTTTCTTCTCTGACTCCCTCCTTCGTCCCTTCCTTCACGAAGCGGTTGAAGGGACCTTCGAGAAGTGAGACAGTTGCAGAAGCATTTCTTTTTCTGAAAAGAAAAAAAAAAACAATTTACCAGCCATACTTGACATTCTCGTTATTCACAAAACGTAGTTTTCCGCCCCAGATGAAGCTCGTATAACTGGACGTTGCAAGTAAAATGCATATTCCCAAGGTCACGTGCTCAGAAACGCCATCTCGATGACTGGCCTGGATCCTGGCCCAAAGATGGCAGAACCTGAACAGCGCCTAATGCCAAACTCACTCGGATGGTGTGTCTACAGATGGCGTATTCTTAGGAGCGTCCACTGCTCTGTCTACATGCATCACATTGCCGAAAATTACGAGGAACTTTAGCAGCTAAAGTCGTGAAAGGTGAAAGCCTGAGTGCTGCATTCTGCTACGCGATTGTTCACTTCACATTCTGTCGGTGCATTAATTAATACCCCTGTCAAGCGCACAAGTTAAGTGCACTTACGGGGAGTGCGCTTCGGCATCCCGAGTGAAACTTTGGGCTACGCGGTGCTAAACGGGAAAGCAAAGTGCACTCGTAGCAAAAAAAAAAAAAAAAAATGGCGTCAGAAAATGAGCGGAATTCCTGAAGAGGTCAACGGAAAAGAAAAAGGACTCATAATAACTGTCTGCTTAACGTGACAGCGCGAATAAAACGAGGTTCAACAGTTTACAACGATGGAAAAAAATATAAATAGCAGAATAGCCAAGACCAGCCAAGACTATCCATAATTGCGGCAACAAACAAGATGGCGGCGGGCGGTGATGTTGCATCTGATCTCGTTCCTTTGTTTTGTTGCTTCGGTTGTAGCTATAACGAACTAATTTTTTTAATAAAACAGTGTTATAGCATGTAAAATAAAGTTGTAAGTACTTTTTATGCACTACACATATTGTCCCTTTGAAGTCGCTGCTAGCGAGGCTACGCACTCAGCCCTCAAGGTGCGTTCTGTGAACGCACTCCGACATGAGTGCGCACTTTGGCGAGTGCACTTATGTTGCGCCGTTTAGCTGTGCTAGAGTGCACTTTTAGAAAGTGACACTCTTCGTAAGTGCACTTTATTTTGCGCGCTTGACAGGGGTATAACTGCCAATTAATGACGCTTAAGCTTCGCCTTCAGGAGTGGAACGCGAAAGCGTGTTGTAGCGCTGCCAGGCGGTCCACGGAACGCCGTTCGGCGCGATGCGTTGCCCTTTGAATGCAACGCTTTTTGAGGAAAGGTTCTACGCCTTGCTCGTCGGTAAATTGGTTTTTGAGGAAAGGAAATGTATCTGTCTCTCATATCTCGGTGTGCACCTAAACCTCGTCGTAACGGGAAGGAAGGAAGGAAGATGGGAATGAACGAAGACACCGTGTTCACTAGACGCGCCTTTGTTCATTCCGAACCATCGAGCTGGCATGGCGGAGTGGTAGCGTGCTCGTCCAGCGCCTTCTTGGCTCGTCTCGCACACCGGAGACCGGGGTTCGATTCCCGAGCTCGGCCAATTTCCTGCTCGGTTTTATATATTTATCTGGTCTGACTAGAAAGGTTAATTAGGCTAATTGGTTAAGTAAGTCCCACTAACTTGGAGAATCACTATACGATCCCTTTAATTGGTTGCATGGTTAGTAGCCAAAGTACAATTAGCCCCGTTTGAAATTCGCGTACTGTGACGTCACGACCGTTTCGACCAATTGAAAAGCGTGACATTTCTGTCGACAACTTCTGCTTACAACGATGAGGCATTAAAGGCTTCCGCCTTAAAAATTCAGGGGGCACTTTGACTGTCTAAAGTGGGTAGAGGCGGAAGCGTTTTCCGCACCAGCTTCGCTGTTTCTGTGGCACTGGTGGCGTCACATATATTTGAGTACTAATTACTAAGTGATGGCAAATCACTAATTAATTGTTAATCACTGATTAATGCCTGAATACTAATTAACTGCTAATTAATGACGCTTAAGCTTCGCCTTTAGGAGTGGAACGCGACAGCGCGTTGTAGCGCTGCCAGGGAGTCCACGGAACGCCACCACCCGTTCGGCGCGATGCCTTGCCCTTTGAACGCAACGCTTTTTGAGGAAAGGAAATGGCGCAGTAATTCTGTGACATCTCGGTGGACACCTGAACCGCACCGTAGAGGAAGGGAGGTGGGAGTGAAAGAATATAGATAAAGAGGAGCCGTAATGAAGAAAATGAAAATTGTATTTGAGGAAAGGAAATTACGCAGTAACTGTCTCACATATCTCGGTGGACACCCGTCAAAATTCAGGGGGGCACTTTTTTGACCTAAAGTGTGGTCACTGATGTGTGGTTAAGATGTTAAGCTTCGCCCCTAAGAGTGTAACGCGACAGCGTCTTGCAACGCTGCCAAGGAGTCCATAGCTGCCAAGGAGTCCATAGAACTCCATCGCCCATTCGGTTCTACGCCTCGCTCGTCGGTAAATTGGTTTTTGAGGAAAGGAAATGTATCTGTCTCTCATTTGTCGGTGGACACCTAAACCTCGCCGGAAGGGAATGGAGGAGGATGAGAGTGAGTGAAGACACCGTATTCACTAGACGCGCCTTTGTTCATTCCAAACCATCGAGCTGGCATGGCGGAGTGGATAGCGTGCTCGTCTCTCACGCCGAAGATCGGGGTTCGATTCCTGAGCTCGGCCAGTTTCTTAATCGCTTTTATTTATTTATATTGCCTGACTAGTGAAGCTAAATAGGCTAATTGGGTAATTAAGCAATTAACTAAGCACTGTCCCTTACTTGGAGCATCACTATACGATCCCTTCAATTGGTTGTATGGTTACTAGCCAAAGTGCAATTGGCCCCGTTTGAAATTCGCGCACTGTGACGTCACGACCGTTTCCACCAATTGAAAAGCGTGACATTTTCTGTCGACAACTGCTGCTTACAACGATGAGACATTAAAGGCTTCCGCCTTAATAAAGGCTTCCGCCTTAAAATGGACCATTCACAAGAGGGCCCGATCTCCGGCTCACATAAATCAGGGGATAGTACGTTCTCGAAAGCAGGCACGTATCTAAGTTTTTTTTTCTTTTTTTAGGGAGGCCGAGGTGGAGATCTTTTCTAGCACAAGCGTGAATAACGCCCAGTGGTCACCATAGAAGAGCGTAAACCTGGAAAGCGAAATGCAATAAAGTGCATCTGACATGTGCGCCTGTGAAGTACGCCTCTCCTTTTTTTGGCCCCTCCAAAAAAACATACCAAATGGAGTCGCTTAGGATAGAAACGTACGAAGTACATTTCCAAGAACAAGCAAACCGAAAACTAAAATATAAAACAAAATTTGTATTGCTGTATTGTTGAGTTAGCTCTGAAAGTTTTAAAGGGAAAGGTATAGTTGTGGAATGATCACTGCTCGTCTGGATGTCTCGTTTATTACTCTGGAAATTCAAGTGCCAGAACCAAAACCGCGTAGGGCACAGGACCCTATACTGTCCTAGACGGACTGCGCCCATCACTGAAGGTTGGAAAACACACACACACGCACGCACGCACACACGCACGCACACACACACACACACACACACACACACACACACACACACACACACACACACACACACACACACACACACACACACACACACACACACACACACACACACACACACACACACACACACACACACACACACGCACGCACACACGCACACACACCTGGGCAGGTTGGCCTCCACCCCCGGTGGGGGCAAGTGAGCAGGCTTCCCAAAAACAGAGACGCAGACAAGTATACACAACGGCTAAATGGCGGGAATGGCTAATGTAAGTGCTAGCGCACTAGAAACCGCTTCGTTACTCAAAACGCTGCGCCATGCGTGCAATGACCTGGTCGAAAGTTCGAGAGAGAGAGGGATGTTCATTCACATATCAAGGCAGAAAAGCCTGAGCTAATGTTTCATGCCATTCACCTCTGCACTCACGAACAGGTGCAGAAACGACGTCACGACTGACGACAGCGTGGACAGAAGACAGATGCGGATGTAAATGAAGTTAATTATGCCTCCTAATTTAAAACGCGACGCGTGAAAAAAAGCTGAGTTATCCGGAGTTCTAATTAAGAGGAGCGCGATCGTAAACCTGATTAACAGGGCGTCAGTGTCAGTTCGAATAAACCGCAGGTTAGAATATTAGGAACACACCACAAATGAGCCGCGAGCGGAAACACCCTCTGCTTAGGAATGGAAGGAAGGTCCGAGTGTACTACCTGTGTGCAGAGCTTCCCAAGCCCCTGGCCGAGTGCCCAGTGGCTGAACGCTTGTCTAGCGCGTACACCCCGTGCTGTGCGCAGAGATCACGGCGTCGGGCGCCGCCGCCGCGCGCGCTGAGACAGCTGCGGCGGAGTAGCTGGCGCAGGACGAGCTCTCGAGTTGAACGGCCGCGACGAGACGCGGGCTTCGGGTCTCTGGGTTAACCGATACTGCGACTGACACGCAAACAAGCGAGCGCCGCGCAATCTTCGCGTCCGAGAGTCGCTGTGCGTGGGCGACATTAAGCGAGCGATCGATCATCGGCCGCTGGCGAGGTCTTCACCACGGAGCAGGTGGCGACGCTCATAGACAGCTGCCGTCTCCTCTAACCCTCTTCCCCTAGTGAGAGGCACCGGTGACAGTTAGGCGAGTCGTTAAGATGCCGTTACTTAACAGCTGAAAGCAGCAACGCAAAAATAAGTCCCACAACAACAGCGCTCACTGGCAACTGCTCTCTCGCTCGACTGTAACTTTAGTACTAAGAGGCAAGCCGTAGTACATATTGTTCTCTCAATGCAAAAAGTAAACAGGTAACTTCGTCGTGTCATTTATGGAATTTTAGGCTGAGGAACTCGAGTGGAATGTTCCCCAGGCCGGATTAGTGGGCAACTCTTCGACGAGGTATTTTTGTAAGGAGGGGTGTTTGCAGAATGCATTGTTACATAGAACTCTCTGCGTCATCAAAAAAAAAAAAGAAAGAAAAGAAGAGAGCCCAAAACTGCTTTTCCACTTCAAAGTTCTCTCTGATAGGGCCCCCTTCACCAGAGAGGAAACCCCTTCACCATGGCGGCCAAACCGGTTTTGGGGGTAGAAATAGTGTGCAGCGCTAGAGACATCTTTAGTCAAATTAAGGCCGCACCCTTTCCTGCATGCTTCTGCCCTTTGTGGAAGGGATTAAGGAGATGAAGGGATTAAGCTCTTATCGCGTTGCAGGTACAATTCACCCTCCCCGCTGTAACCACAAAGGAAGGGTGAGAGGCAGCTGTGTCAAAGTACTGCTCATCAATGCGTGCACAGCACAAGGCATGGAATAGAAGTCGTAAGCGCTGCACCCAACTCCTCCGCCAAGGACGATCCGCGTCGCCATGGTAAACGGGCATTTGCTGTGCAGGAAAGCTGACTTACGGAGTTTTGCAAAGGGTCTTTACATTTTGGCGATGATCCCTCCGTCAGAGGAAGCTTCGCGCGAGTGCTACTCACAGCTTCCGCTGTGATTTAAAAAAAAAAAAAAACTACATGCAAGGGAAAACAGTACAAACATTCTCAGGTGGGCGCAGTTTACCCAGACTGAACAAATCTCTGTTTGGACCCGAAGTGGGAGCAGAGCGAACAGCACCTCGTTTTGTCGTATAGTTACGTGTAAACTATGCGAACAGGTATGAAAACAACGTCCAATGGTACCTGAAACCATAAATTATTGCATTCGCGTGTACCCCCTCGATGCGCAACCTCAATTTTCAGTAATCGAAGTTTGTCCCCAATTTCAACCCAGCACCATTAAAGCCTAAACACCTAGATCCCGACAAGAGCATGTCCAACTGTTAAAGAAAAAAGCCTCCGAGACTATGCGTCCCGGGAACCGCACTTCTGTCTGTTACTCCGGAAAGAAGCGTGCACGACACATCTCTTCCGAAGTTGGAGCAACGCTGCCTTTTCCCTTTTCTCTCCCGGTTCGTATGAAGCCGGTGAAAACGATGTAGGGCGGCCGCCGATCGAAGCAGAGCCGCGACCCAGACACGGCCCCTGAAACGAGCAGCACTGACCCGACACTGAGCTTCGTCTTGCTGCTACTGGCGGTTCGTCTGAAGCGGCCACGCCAAACGCTCTCGGTCTGCCCGTCCGCGCGCCCAAGTGCGAAAACTACTGCTGGGAAAAGGAAGAGAGACGTTCAAGAGTCCACGGTCCATAAGAAATATGGACGGCGAGACAGGCCGGCAGACAAGAGATAACGGTTCAGGTTGATAGAGGCAGAGGGCAGACAGATGGGGGAAAGGCAATGATCAGCATGCGTCTTGGGGCGAAGTAAGAGAGGGGGAAGAACGGAAAAAGAGAGGAGAGCCTGGTCGCGTGCCGAAATAGAAGAGCAAATGAGGTCTCTTTTCTTTGCAAAGGAGGGATTCTGAACAGCGTGGATCGGCTTACGAGCGATATTTCAGCGGTCCGTTTATTTGGCAACCTCACCAGCAGCAAACTTTCTCTCGCTCATCCGAGATTGGTGACGGGCAGCGTTCTTCCGGCATTGTCGAGCCGAAAGGCGCATTCTGTGATGTGATTAGGCTATCGGCTTTTGTCTTCTTTGCCTTTACATGCCGCGCCTCTTCGAAGGAGACATTGTCGCTTCTCGCGCGTCAAGTGGTACGACTAGAGGCGAGAGGAACGCCTCCGAGCGAAGGAGGCAAACGCTCTGTCTGAAAGTGAGCTCCACCACCGCAGCGTACGTAAACACGCGGGGGTCGGATCTCCTCTCCAGCGCCTCTCTGCTGCCCTCAGCTGGCCCGGTGTGGAACGGGAGAGGGCGCACTGTTGGGCGGAGAGGGCGGCGCGGGCGAGAGGAAACCCGCTCCCCTATAAGAAGCGGCGCCGATCCGTTGCACAGCCCGATCGTGGCATGCTCTCTACCTGTCAGAGTACCCTAGTGCCAGAAGGGTGTTCGCAGCCTGCTGTGCTGTAGGCGCATTGCAAGTCGTCTCCCATCACAGGTGAACGGTAGGAGCTTACATCCGAGTCGTTCCTTCAGCAGGCCGCCGTCCCAATCCCGCTGACCGAGACGAGGACAGCCGGTAGAGGTCTTACCGGAAGCGGTCTTCCAAAGGGCTCAACACCCTGCGCTGTTCCAGAGTCTTGCGAGGCCAGCCGGAGAAGATGTGGTCGACCCAGAGGTTGCGAAGCGGCGGTCACCTGGCCGCGTTGGCTTGCTCGCTGCTCCTGGTCGCGTGGACGGTGCTGGGCACGGCCACCGCAGACGCCGGCACCACGGGCTGCGGCAACGAGTCGACGTCGGCCCCCGCGCTCCAGCTGCTCTCGCCCACTCCTCTGCTACGGCCCAACGCATCGGCGGCGCAGATGCTGCAGCGCAGAGCGGACGAGCTGTCCAACAACGTGTCCAACACCAGCTTCGCCGAGTCCAGGAACAACGTGACCGTTTACGAGATCCGCCACAGGTGAGTCGCCTCACCCGTCCTTCCCATGCTTCCCAAAATGGGGACACAGAGACCTTTATGAACAATTTGTTTATTGGTATACAATGCTGTGCATTAAGTAACTGCAAGAATACTTGATGTGTCCCCCTTCTTGCGTAGCCTTCTACATGCTCAAGCAGCCCTAGTGAACTGTATTTTCATTGGGGAAAGAACTACTCAGAACGTCTGCCCGCGGCCTTTACTGGCAGGGAGGTGGGAGCAGTCGCTGTCAGGACGAAGGCTTGATGACCGCAGAAGCAAAGCCTAACTGAGTGCGAGCAAAGTGGCTGAGCTGCTTTTCGCAAATTATAGCACAGCTACGGAGCTACTCCTTGAATTCAAGTCATCAGCGACCGCAGCGGTGGCCTAGTGGTCTGAGCATCCGCCTCGCATGCGGGAGGTGCGGGGTTCGATCCCCAGTGGCGCTGGGTACCAACCGCTGATACAACGGGTACAAGCTTTCCCCTGCCTGTGGCTCGGTTTCTTCAGTGTGAAATGCTTGCGAAATGGGTCTTTGGCCCCGCCTTGAGTAGAAGAAAAAACCTTGTGCCATGGCGCTGTTTGGCCACAGCTGCCCTTGCGCAGTAAAAATTCATGACCGCCATCAAGTTATCTGCTCAATATGAGTTGGCAGCGTTTCTACGCGCACAAGGCTAGATCTGCAAGCATGAGCACTCGAAACGTCCGATGCGGTCAACAGTCAAAGAAGTGAATAATATATTGCAGCGTGCTCTTTTTTTTTCGAGCTGTTTGCCATCAGGAATAATGAAAAAGGAAAGAAAGTTATAAAAAGGAGTGCAAACAAGCCTCGCTTAAAAAGCGGCAAAAGTTCGCGATATAGCGATTATGGGAGAGTAGACTGCACAGCGAGAAAATGGCTGACTCGCCCACAGGGACACTTTGTCCTCGTCTTCTACTCTCCCATGAGCACGCGGCAATATATTATTCACTTCTTTGACTGTTGACCCCATCGGACGTTTCGAATGTTCATGCTTGCAGATCTAGGCACGTGTGTGTAGAAACGTCGCCATCTCATCTTGAGCAGATAACCTAAATTCAAAGAGTAGCTCCGTAGCTGCTCTATAATTTGAGAAAAGCAGTTCAGCCTCAGAGAAAAGTAGTCTCCGCATTCAAAGCATTGCAAACTGCTGTCAGGTTGTGAGACCTGTTTTCCAATCGCCAAATCTCTCCGGCTTCGTCGAACCTGGTTACGAGCATACGATTGGATACTGAATGAAATGCAGGGAAGCAGGCGGGAATACAGAAAGGATGGGGCAGAGCTGAAAATTAACTCCTTATCAGGCGAAATCTTTCCAACGAAAGAAGCAGAAAGAACCGCACTGTATTTCAAGATGACACAGAAATTGGCATATAGAAGCATGGATCGTCGAAAGCACTCTTGGAGCCGCAATTCCAACTATACTGCCAATCTTTTTTTTTTTGCTTCTTTTTCTTCTCTCCATTGGTTACAGCCGCTTGCGTCGTCCAATCTGTCAGCCTATACCCTATTAATACTCCTTTACCTCTAAAACTCTTAATCATTCCAACAGTTCACCGCCTGTGTCTTGGCCACTCCCCCGTAGTGGGTATGTGCCATTCTACTTGAGGCCAACCAACCAACCAACTTTGACAACAGAGCCGGCGAAGGGCGTTGCTTGCTGGTATCGGCCCTAAAATCACAGGTCGCAGTTCCCGGTAATAAGAGGGGGTAAATGAGGGTACCCGGAAATAATTCGCTACAAAATACGATGAACTAAATACGTACAATCGGTCGCACGAGTGAGCATATTTAGAAGATGATATAGAATAGAGAGGGAAAATAATAAAGCTGCGTGCCAGTGGCAATACACAAAGAAAACGTCACAAATCCAGCCGAATTACCTTCTCTTGAGGGAAGCAGCAATTCGTTGTGTAGAACAGAGCAGAAAAAAAATTAAAGTAGGCAAAGGAGGAAGCCAAATTTTAGCGTATTTTCGCGTGAGTAGTAAGGTTTTGCACTCGCACAAAACGCCCCACTCTCAGTGCATGCGCATTGTTTCTGGGATCTTGCATCGGGGAAGTTTTCATAGTGAAGTTCACTGAGCCGTCTAAAAACCTCGTGGGCCGAAATATCTACACAGCAGTTTTTCACTCGGTCCTCGACAGCTAGAGCGGTGTCTACAACCGCACGCGGGCTTCTGCCCCTCGTCAGGTCACCGCGTGTTGCAGCGCCGGGTGTATCGACCCGTTGGCAGTCTCCGACGCGCATTCGGGATAGCTGTTCTGCAAGTTGCCATGTATGGGTTGACTTCGTCGGTGACATAACGCCGAGAGGGGTCGCTCAACTGCAGACGAGCATGAATGGCCCCGTGTGCTCCACGATATTGCGAGCGAAGATTTGCGTTCGACGTCGATGTACATTGCAAACTTGCCAACATTCGTCTTTCAGTGCGGTAGCACTACTAGTAGCAGTAGTGATTTTTATTTTGCATTGAATATGGAAGGTAAAAGAATTTTTTCTACCCCGGCATCTGCTCTCGCTGCTGAAGCATCTGAGCTGGGCAGCGGAAATAAAGGATAGAAGGTAGTGTGTAGAAGTGAAAAGAAAGAGGAGAGGGGATAGTAGAAAGGACAGGGGGAGGGGGAGTACACTGACAATAAATCTATTTATATATATACATGATAAATATAAATATATACAGGTCGCACGCGCGTGAAGGTCTGCTACTTACGTACTTGCGCACGTACTTAAGTGTGCCCCTGAAGCCTGCTCTGTGGCAGGCGGCAAACACACCTGGCAGGCCTTAACCTGGATGAAGGCCATTCAAGATATCATCGCAAGAATTTAGCGCACAAGACGGGACAAGAAGAGACGAGAACAAGAGCGCTCTTGTTCTCGTCTCTTTTTGCAAAACCAACCAGCAAAACTTCATGCATTGACGCCCTTCAAAATAAATGCGTTTAGAGTAAAGAACCTCAGGTAAAACGCCTTTTAAAACGCCAAAGACCTCTATGGTAAAGTCCTTATGGTAAAGACCTTTGGAGTGAAGGCCTTCAGACTAAAAGCCTTAGTGCTGCTGCACAATATTCCGCGCTTCTCCGTGCTAAACCGTCTGCTATTTTGTAAAGGGTTTCGTGAAGCCTTTAGTCCGTGGATTGTAAGCACTTTCCTGGTGATCTCTGGCTGCAGTCTAGAATTGCTCACGTAAGTTCAGTCTGCCGTTTCCTTGCCCGTGGTGACAACTTCGCAAGCAGCATGCCTCTCTGCGCGACGTTGGCGACGAAGAACCTTGCGGCCGCATTTGCACTGCTATCGGGAAACCTCCCTCATCATCATCATCATCAGCCGCTTAAGTGGCTTCATCAGCCACTTAATTAAGCAGCTCGCCCGAGGCAGCGCAGTCTCTGGCGCGTCTCAAGAGTTTCTTGTGGTTGGTGTGAAAAAAAAAAACGCTTAAACTAATTGACTAAATAGAACGTAAACATACTGCCTTGCGCACTAAACAACGGAGGAACTACTCCAGCCTCGTAGCTGAGCAATGGAATTTATTGCTGCTAAACCCTGGCCTAAGTATCCATCGCTGTCTGCAGGACGTCATATGGACGTACTACTCGTCACAGACATTTCCAATGTCCGTGGCATGTGCCTCAATGGCCATCACACGTCTATCAGACGTCCACATAACATTCAGACATGATTTTATGAGTGGATTGGAAGGAACAAATGACATTAAAATTAGAATACGTGGTGCCATCCATGATGTGAGACATTAGCGGTATGATGAGATTTAGGACCCATTATGAGGCCGCAATTTAGGGCTCCGAAACAGCGCGGGGCAAAAGGGGTGGTTGCCCACCGCACCCAGTGTCCCAATTCTTGCACTCAGATCAAATTTCAGAAGAGCGATTCAATGCTAGGACCTTATTAATGTAGAGCACACTGGTGGTGAGCTAGTTGGCTCAGTTGTAAAGCATTTAGTTTGAGTAACCTAAACCAGTCCTGTCCCTAAAGACGTCGTTGATCGATTGACCGGCGTGATTAGCAGAATCGAAACATACTATGCGCGAACGATGTAGTGGAGTCGATCACTTCTTATAAAGCTGCCCATTTCAATTCAAGGTTTATATGTATTAACAAATACACAAATACACAAATAGACGAGACGAATGCCAGGTTGCGCCGTTGCTGGCGAGCGGTGCGCAACGAAAACACGCGGTCCGCTCTACACACGCGCAATCGATCGCCGTGGGCAGCAAGCGCGCGAAACGGCGCATTCCTTCGCGCTCGGCTCTGCGGCGGTGATCGTGCGTGGGAAAAGGAGGGAAAAAAAGTGCACTGCCGCCGGTGAGTGGAGGCGACGGGTGGTGCGATGCTCGCGAAACGGCGCAGTTGGCTTCCGGAAAGAGCGGCGCCTCTTCTCTATCACGCTCCCACTTCCGCTTCTCACGGTTGAGCAGGTGCCGGCTTTACGTTCAGGTAGAATCCAGGGAACGGAGCGAATTGATCCCAGGGTTGTCCCCACACCGCAAGATTCATTATCCGCAGCGCACTGTTGTCCCACCGTATACGCCTGGTGCACGGGAAGCGCTAGGTTCGATTCCCAGTGCGGCAGGTACCAGCGGTTTTCTAATGGATGGTTGGTTTATGGGGTTTAACGTCCCAAAGCGACTAAGGCTATGAGAGACGCCGTAGTGGAGGGCTCTGGAAATTTCGACCACCTGGGGTTTTCTAATGGGCATAAGCTTCGCCTCAACATGGCGCTCGGCATTCTCTACGGTGTAATGCTTGGGAAAGTTGGGCAAACCGCCGCTTCGAAGAGTTGGTGATTTGTTCTGTCTTTTAAGCCTGCTTAATGCACCCCAGAGAAAGCCTAGCACCAGGCCAACGGAGAACTTGAATGAATCCATCGAAAAACTATATATGTACCCGGCGGCACTAAAAACAGAACTCCTCACTACTCGCATACAACGCATATGCTCAAAATATGAGGCCACCGCTGAAGTCTGGGTTTTCGATGTCCTCGACACGTTCTTCTGTACTCATGAACCACAGATTGGACACTAATGAATGATTGTACCGCTGCGATCCTATCAGAGCAATGCAAATTATTTGCTGCTGTCTATGGCTTTGAGCTGAGTTTTATGCGGAGGCTGAGGAGTTGCACACTCCATTGCGGTCAGTATAATAGAGACCAAAACGTGCCACTGGGCAGGTTAATGTAACGCATACTGTGTGAACATTCCTTAGTCGGCTCTGCACATACTTTGGGAAGATCAGAAGATCTCTTGCTACTCCGGTGCTCTATTTGACTGGCCTGGCAGACAGTGCCAACCTAGACGCCAAAAAAAAAAACAAAAAAAAACGAAACAAGATGGAATGTGAACACCGCGGCAGTCGAGTAACCACAGACAGGAAGTTCGCACGCTGGGCTCGTCAACAAAAGAAGCTCTGACTGGGGTTCACAAATTGGCAGTCGCGACGCTGCTATCCATCACTGCATCTGATCCAGCGTGCGCGTTTCGTGCGTGGATAGTTATTAGTCGCTGCCCGGAGCGGCGAGAATGACTGCTGTCCGCAGCTCGCTTCAGACAACCGAGCTGCTGAAGCCGGGAAATTGTAGCCGACCTCACTCCAGCTGAGTTCTCTCAAGTGTGAAGGAAACAACTTCGTCACGCTATCGTCTAATCAGTGAGGCCGCTGTCCAAAAGTAACCCTGATCACCCCTAGCAGCGTTACAGTACACGAACAGTGCGCGGTTGGAGAACAAAATATGGATGTAATGAGAAATTCTTCCCCTGTCTCCAGAACGTGGCAGCATAACCGCGTCGCAAATTTACGAGTGCAGCCGCAGTCAACGCTGAAGAGAACAGGGGAAGGAAGAGTTTTCGAAATAATTATAAGCAAAATCATTGGCACATAATCTTCCTTCAATTCCAATCAAGTATTCCAAACAATTCCAAGCCCACGTTCAACCATTTGAGTCAACAATTTCTTAACACGCGATAAAAAATTACGAACAAAAAGGGGCGAAGAAAAAATAAAACTGAGCACAAGCCTAAGAGTCAGTTCTTCATTAGCGTCAGTTGATCGTATTTTGCTTTATTTTTAAAGTAATAATTGAGCTTTATGTCGTGATTTTCTTAGGTTATGTCATAAATGTGAAGTGTTTTCATGTACGTGCCGTGCTATTTGATAACGTGTACCACTTGCTGTTGAAACTTTTAATAGTGTTTGTTGTCATGTATTAATACTGTATATTGAACATCTTGCCGATAACATTGCCCCAGTATTACCATAAAGAGCCACATGTTTTGTATTGTATATACTAGTGTTCGAATGTGTCAGAATAGTTGTTTTCTTTTCCTCATGTTGTCTTCAGTTAGCAAATTCGCACTGCTGTACCGTGTTATGGTCTCTTGGGCCTCGTGAAGATGCCACGAGCAGCTTTTTGTCCAAGATTCCCAACCATATATGGTGAAACAAATGAAATGTATTGAGTGTGGTGTATCACAGGTGGAAGCTATACGACTTCATAACAACGCCGAAAGCTCTTGGAAACGGGAAGTTTAATAATTAACTTGCTTAAATAGTGAACAACGCAGGTTGGGATGCTGCACTGCGTGCCCCCATTTTCGCTCCGCACATTTCACGGACGTCTTCTGTGAGTTAGCTTTTCCGTCCGTACGAAAGCTCTACAGAGAAAGCGACATGATGTCTGCAGGGGCGTCTTTCAGGAACGGCAGGCATCACTTCACTGCTACGCGAGCAACAATAATCACGGCAAGCTGTCGTTAAGCGGTGAATATCTGTGTCGTCAGCTACGTTTAACGTGAAAACCGGCAAGAGTTCAGGAGGCCAGCGTGGCAGCAAACCAAATGCAAGCGAACATTTTAACATTGGCAGGGCTAGTGCGGGCCACACTTCTGATTTCTCAACAAAAATAATTACAAAGAAGAGGAAAGTGAAAATGACAAGCTTGAGTTAGTGGTTAAATATACAAGGAGTGTATCTTTTTTCTTCTTTCTTGTGAGCGCGCATTCACAAAACCGCGCATGATTTTTCTATAGCCTTCCTTCGCTCCCCATATACTCCTCCTTGCGTGTACGGAAGTGAGCCGGACGCATGCCTGATTATTTTCTTTGCCTCTCAGGTCTGCTTTTGTCATCATACTGACGCAGAGCCTTTCACAATGTTATATTCATCTCTTTCCCGGGATTCTTTTTACATTGGTTTCCTACAAGAGCTAAATAAACAAAACGCGCTTTCAGCAACCGCTGAAAACGGCCTCGAGCCTCGGTCACTTACTGCCACACTTACTACGAAAACAAACGCTACTTATTTTTCTTTTTTTTTTTTAGCTAAAATCGTGTTCGCACAAATGCAAGAGACGCGCAAATAGCGGGCGTCTAGGCTTCTATCGCCAGACACAATATAAACAGGGAGTGAGTGATCTCGAGTGGTGTGTTTGGTTCGAGTCGAGCGGAGACTCTGCGCCCACGTGCTCCTGCTACGCAAGGCATCTCCCAGCGTGGCAGCTAAGAGCGTTTCAGGCCCTCCCAAGAGTGAGTGCAGATCGTCCGCACGCTCTATGACACCGGTGCATATCGTAGATCCTCGAGCGTCGCAGCTTTTGGGCGCGAAGTCGCACCTGTCGACACGCGCACTGTTAGTCGTGCGTGGCAGGTGAGGAAAGCGGGGCCCTGGTGCCACAGACGCCGTTGTTGTTGATGAAGTCAAGGGCGCGCCGCAGGGATCCGAAGTGGAGCAAGAGCGAAAGCCCTGGCTGTTTTTCTCCTGAAAGAGAAACAAACAGCGCTCCGAGGTGGGAGCAGCGCGAGACCGTCTGCGGCGACGACGCACTCTCGTCGGTCGCCACTAGGGGCTCGCGTTTCGGCCGCCGGCGGAGGGGGAGGGGGGGCAGACAGGTGTGAGTATGGAAGCGCGTAGACGGCGACGAGACGTGACGTAACCAGACGGAGGCGCGAAACCGAAAGAGAGAGAGAGAGGGGAAACGGAAGAAGGGAGGGGGATGGCTAGATCATTTTTCGCCGTCGCCTCCGGCGGTTGTACCGGGAGGGAGACCCAGACGCCGGCTCCTGCTGCTGCTGCAGAAGCGGCTCGCCGAAGACTGCAAGCTGCCGCCGCCACGCAAAAGTGCAATCTCGGCTCGCGCGCACACTTCGTTGCGAGGATCGTTCGTTGGCCGAACGAACGGTTGGGGGGTCGAAAGGCGACGCCTCATCAGACGGCGGCGCGCCAAGGGCGCTCTGAGCCTGGTACTGCGCGAGCCTTCGTCTGGTTGCTGCTGCTGCTGCTCTTGCTGGTGCGCCGACGTGGTCTCCGTCGAACCGCTCCTTCCGCTATCAGTCTGACTGCGGCAAAACTAACGATGCTTCAAACCAGACTTAAGGTTGTCTGTCTCCTTCGGTCAGCGATTAAGGCCTAGCACCGCGCGGTCGCAAGCAGTGAGGCTGTCGTTGATTTATGTCGAACCGTACGGTCGTTCTGAAAGGCAAGGTTCACCGAAGTCTGCTACTTCGTGTACGCTTGCAGTATGTCAGGAAGCTTGCTGACAGTCAGATGCAAACCTTGTAGCGGTCCTGTCTCGTTGCCAGCCGCATGCTTTGGACGCGTCTGAAGGACGACACCGCCTGCACAAAATCACAACAGCCACCCACGACAGTGCACGGAGTTTTTCATTTAATCGGCACGCCTTTCGGCTTCAGTGGTTCAACTCTGTAGCTAAAAGTACTGTAATGTGTCCGCTTATCTCCAATAGATTTTTTTTTTGTCGGCTTACCTCTTCCACTTTTATTAAGCTCAGATGTGCATTGGTAATCTTGGACTGTAGTGGCCTCCGTTTCATTTTGTTTCAAGGCCCAAGTATCACAGAAGAATGTACCTTACAGGCTTCTATAAAAAAGACCTACCCCCTCCCCCCCCACCGCCCCCCCCCAAAAAAAACAACAACAAAAAGTAATCATAATAATGGAGGACTGACGACCCACATTTTGGGGACTGATTTGTACACTTTTGCGCCTGGTCGCATATGAGAAAACATATCGATTTTGGCGGATATTTACACTTCGTAAGAGGAATATGTTCACGGAAACGATTTTGAAGAACCGTGAATATATGGAATAGTTGATGCACGCCTATAAACTACAGGGGTACTAAGGCAACCACCAGAGGCAGGGAGTAGTAGACGAAAGTTCCGTTTTTTGTACTGTAATTTGTTGAGCAGACTTTCATCTTCCATCTTGAGAAAAGTTTAAGCACTGTGGTTGTTCGCTTCTCGCGGCTAGACAGCAACTTCCTCTCAGACTAGATTTCAAGCTGAAGCCCCATCGTGAGACGGCGATGCCTGCAAGTAACTTGGTAGGGACCCCGAAAGTTGGCTTCTCCCGATTTGAGCGGTGTGTCACCAGACTATCAGGATTCCGTTCAGGGGCCCGCAATATGAAATTCAGTTGCTCAGCGTATCCAGCTTCAGACAGCGGATCATGCGAGGGACAGTGAATTGGCGTGTGACATTCACGGATACAGCGAAGTGGGCAGTTAGCTTCCGCGTTCTTTCGTGAATGGTGAAATGTTGTACTGGCCAACAGTGGGCCCCTTTAAGAAATGTAAAGTCGGCTTCGCATCAGTGTCGCACGTCATACGAATTGCGGAACGGCAAATTATTGAAATTGAGTATTGTAGCCACCGGTAGTGTGTTCTATGCAGCGAAATATGTTCACGTGATTCTCGAGACAACATTGCGCGCACCATTAAAGCAGAATCATGCAAGTTTAGTGCGTTAGCGTCGTTTTGCAGGTAGCCAGCGACGTTATTACTAGAGCAACGTGGGAAAGCCAAAAAGAACCGTTGGTCAGTCGCTAGAATATCGACAGCAGAGGCAGTGTCATACTTAGCGACGCCGCATACTCCGCTGGAAACGAAACAACGTAGTAATCGCTGAATCGTACAGCGCCATTTGATCGCGGCCTTGTTCTAATCCTGAACACAACTCTCCCTAGCTCCGCTCAGCAGCTTGGCGTCGCAGACAGCGGCGGGGCGCCCGAAGGCGTGGCGAGCGCTGCGCCCTGGGCGTCTGCAGTGCATGCTAACAGGCGCGCTCCCTGGTCTAGCGACACGACACGCCGCCCCGTTAGAGGAGCGCCCGCCACAAAGGGGCGCAAAACACACCGCCCACTAACGAGGCGTTGAGTAACGGAGACGCGAGCAGCGCGGGTGGGGGGTCCTCGCGCGCGTGGAGGAGCACAAGACACGTCACGGCCGCGCGTTACGTCACGCGTCGGGCCAATGAAGAGCTGCGAAAACTTCCGCGGACAGACGTGACAGCTCTGAAAATAAAAGGCGCAGCTACAGGCGCACGAGGGGGGAGGGCGTCGCGCTGTCTAGACGGCGACTGGAAGCGAGAGGCCGGCTCCGTTACAACGCGACCGTCCCCGACTGGCTCGGGGCCAAGCGCTGGAAGGGCGCCGTACCTGCTGCTGCCCCGAGCCTTGCTCCGTGCGACGCTTCTGGCCGGCGTGTGGCTGGACCTGTCCCGCAGACCTGTTTACTGTTTACGACTCGGGCCCGCTTTCCACACTGGCTCTCGTGGGCGGGCGACGCGACGGTGTCGCGGTGCGACTCTGGCCGTTGCAGTGGGTCGGCAGAGCAGGAAATAAAGCCCATTTCAAAGGGCACCCTGTTTGCGGGGCCATCTGCAGTTTTCAGAAGCGGAAGAGAGTTGTGCGCGAGGTGGACTGGGCAGATAAAGTGCGGCGGTACAGATCGTGCCCGTCAACACAGGCAACAAGGACTTGAACCAGGGGAAGAAAGACCGTTGACCAACGCTTCGACAAGAGGCCTCGTTTTCGTACACCCTAAAAAGAATGGAGTATAAAGAGGAGTAAGGCGTCCTCTACCGCACTCTCTTTTATAAATGGGAGTACTGAGAGGATATCTTACTTCCTTTTTACTCCCATATGGGCCTATTAATGTTTAGAGTGCATAGGCAAATTGCACCTAGACGTTCGTCAACGACCTGAGCCTTTCCTCCATGCCCTTGTTCAAGTTCGTGCTGTCATGAGTTCCTTTTTCTTTGGTGATCTGCATGTCTACGGTAGACAGACGTCGTACACTCACCCGCCATGGTTTGATTTATAGGGGTCTAACGTCCCAAAGGGACTTAGGCAATGAGGGACGCCGTAGTGGAGGGCTCCGGCAATTTCGACCACCTGGGGTTCTTTAACGTGCACTGACATCGCACAGTACACGGGCCTCTAGAATTTAGCCTCCATCGAAATTCGATTGCCGCGGCCGGGATCGGAACCCGCGTCCTTCGGGTCAGGAGCCGAGCGCCATGAACACTGAGCCACCGCGGCGGCTCATCCGCCATGTATTGCGACAATCCTTCCTCAGTAATGTTGCAGGCAAAAATATCAAGCCTAACCCCATAGCCACTGTCCCTGAGTTTTTCAGTTGTGCGCGTGCCACCATAAACATGAATTCGTGTCAAGGCACGTTCACAAAAGAACGAAATAAGTCAGACATAGCTACAAGTGACGTCTGTCGCGTCAAGCATCGCGCAAATTGAGCTTGCTTTCATTTCAAAGATTCCTTCCTGTGAATGCGTAAACAGGACTTCTTTGAAGAAGGACGTACGATCATGCTCAAGGAAGAAATAAAATGTTCCACACTCCAGGATATCATTATTTACATGGAAACATTGCCCCTTCCCGGAATTAGTGGTCCCAGGGAAGAATCGCTAGTGTTCCACTGAACGCGCTGCCATTTGTTTAAAGCTTCAGAAAAAGAACGGACCAACCATCAGTGGAACTGTGACCAGAAGGGCCACGTTGATTCGAGGAATATCAAAGATGTCCAGAAGTTTTCTACCTTCTCCGGAGCGAATACATGGCCGCCATAGCGGCCTCCTCTCCCCGTTTCACCCCACTACATAACAGTGTCCACTCCAAAGGCCCTCAAAGGCCACGCCCACTCACGGATTCCTTAAACTCACAGCGCGTCTTCTTAATTAAGGGTACGTGGCAACTCCATGGAACAACTTTCTCCTAGGGTGGATGCGAGGGTTTCTTGTTACGACCTAAACATGTACACCGAAGAAGGTACTTAGCGCAGCTACCAGTTCTTTAAGAAAAGAGAAGAGAAAAAGGCAGTATGAAGGAAGGGCGGGTGGATCAGGTTTCATCCCACCACTGTCCCTGCCGCCGCAAAGGTCGCCGTTCCTTCTCTGGGCGAGAGGAAAGCAAGGCCCCCCGGAAAACGGCGGCTTCCCCGAACATCGGCGCGGCTGCAACTGCTCGACCTTCGCGCGCCTCGTCGCATGGCAGACCCGCCGCCCCCACTGTGGCCCCCCTGGAGCTGCTGGATCGGGCTCTTGGCTGTCGCGCGTCCGTGCCGCAGTTGTCACCGAGGACATGTCGCTAAAATGGGCTTTTCCCAGAGAAGTCTTACTCCGGACGCGCGAAACGCACGCACACACACACTGGAAAGCACACGGGCACGCGCTTGCAAAATGAGACGGAAGTTTTGCCCCTCCACCGTCACCCCCTCCTGGGGCGCGCGGTGCTGCCAAGTCTTCGAGACACGTATACGGCGCCACGCCTGACCGGGGTCTATATTTGTCCCCTCACCTATACAGCAGTACAAGAGGAGCCAGGGCCAAGTGCGTACTGGGCGGAGTTCCCCTTGAGAAACGTCTGCCGGCGGCTTCCGACCAGGCGGACAAGCGAGCGCCGAGATGTCTTGGTGCAAGAAACGACCTGACCTCATCCCGCTGCGGGAGAAGACCACTTCGTCCTGCCACGCAGTACCCATGGGCTGGTGTCGGTGGCGCAGAGCGCTTCGTGCGGCCGATCATTTCCCCACTGATCGACGACCACATATCATACCCTATGCCCCATACATACACATACAGCCTGTATATCAGTCCCTATCCGAATGCCGGGAAACTGGTCTTGTTCCGCGACACCCCATCCATATATATCTTTTATTTTCTCTTACGGCCTAGACATTTTATTCCCGTTCGTTTCGCTCCGTGCCCCATACAGTTTCCCTTGCCGTGCACATGTACCCGTATATACTTGGCTGATGACAGTCGCCTTTCTACTCAGACGGAGGCACATTATGGCAGGTCTCGGGCCAGATCCGGTACATGCAGCCGCTACGATTTCGCTTTGATTATGCATCTAGGCCCGGCACTTGAAAGGAAAAGGAAACAGTTGGGAAGCCAAGAAATTTCTCAAGTTGTACGTGCTTATTAAACGCATCGACATTGTCTTATTAAACGCAGGAGCCAGCATAATAGGTGCTTACGCGTCTGTAAAGCATTCTATACGAAAGCCAATGCTCGTCGTTTAGTTTCAGTGGTATTTAATTACACTGACGCTATTACCTGCACATACTTATGCCTGCGTTATTATGCGGATGCTGTGAACGCCGTGTGTACAATTTTTTTTTTTTTAATTTCGATAGCCTCTGGTATTGCTCTTGGGCTACGCAATTCGGCTTGCATGTCATCCGGGACACTTCAAATCTCACTGGAGAGTGTGGACAACTTTCCACATCTTTAGGGGCTCGTAGTTATTTTACTGTCGATCGCTATCTATCAAACCTGGATCGTAACGGGTCGCGTGCCTCGGGAATTTTTAACCAGAAGGTTTTTCGCGCCTTTCATGCAAGATCTTCACGTTCCATTTTTGCTGTGGTCGCCGCGATCATCAAGAACAAAACGCAGCACGAATGTCTCAATCGTTGCCGCCATGGAATAACGCAGTGGTCATAATCGAAGCATGGAACGACGTCCACGGTTCTCACAAAGGGTCGTGCCCGAGATCACGTAGTCCTCGCTTCGCTCACGGACCTTTGGCGACGATGAAGAAATCCCGGCGAAGACTTTCCGGAGTGGCGACCTCGCGAAAGGTTCCCGCCCCGTTCATGTCTGCCGTGCTGAAAATGGCCAAGTCGCCGACGGCGGCTGCTGGACCGACTTGGGAAAGAGACAGAACCATTAATCCGCCAGACAAGCAGAATGGTGCGGATCTTGTGTCAAAGGCGTTGCGATGACGAAGGCGACGGTGTCGTGCCGAAAAAAAAGAATAAGAGAAGAAAGTGTCGGGCGGTGCGTCAGGACGTCGGCGCGTCTTCTTTTTCCTGTGGTCTGGTGACGTCGTACTGACGTCATCAGTCAGACTGTCGGCGACAAAG
Organism: Amblyomma mixtum; assembly: GCF_055824585.1. Taxonomy (NCBI): domain Eukaryota; kingdom Metazoa; phylum Arthropoda; class Arachnida; order Ixodida; family Ixodidae; genus Amblyomma; species Amblyomma mixtum. The sequence goes on along the minus strand of NC_143016.1, from coordinate 37,255,382 downwards.
AACACAGCAGCGCGCGTGTGGTTCGCATGCTCGCCGTCGCCGACGCCTTCCCGCCAGGAAACTGGAGACGGCGCGAGGCTTTCGGCATTTCGGTTTCCGCTCGGGCGTGAATCGGCGCGCTTTCTCCGTGACGGCGGGCATGGCGCTTGAGGACGTCGGCGCGGTGCGGGCGGCTTCGCGATTAATTGATACGAGACCACCCGGAGATCTTTACTGCGGGCCGCCGTAATCTTGGAACCAACGGTTGTTTATTTATCTATTCTGGCGTTTACATTCCATGGCAGTGAGTCCGCCACCCGTGCATAAGCGCTGCGAAGAAAAGAAAGCGACCGCGTCTAACTTGTCAAGCCTCTAAGAAAGAAAATTTCCAACATAAGCGCATTGACAGCACGAAGCTTTCTAAAATTTCCTTCTTGTATTTAATTTCAGAAAAGGAAAAAGCCGACGTAACTGCCCACAACGGATGCCATCGATTAATTATAATTAGGGCTTGAACTTCACCGTGCATTCAGTACCCGAAATTCAGTTTTACCCGAAAAAAGTCACTATACTAGACATGCGCGGCACAACTATCTAGCGATTGAGTAGGAGGAACACTCAGTCAAAGGAGGGAATAAACATAGCTAAGGGCGTGTGATACTACGGTTGGATTAAATCACCAGGCTTTGCGTTTTGAGGCACTTCTCTGGCACCTTACAGGCCTGTTACCCGCTCCGGTGGCTCAGTGGTTACGGCGCTCGGCTACTGGCCCGAAAGACGCGGGTTAAATCCCGGCCGCGGCGGCGGAATTTTGATGGAGGTGAAATTCTAGGGGCCCGTGTACTGCGCGATGTCAGTGCACGTTAAAGATCCACAGGTGGTCGAAATTTCCGGAGCCCTTCACTGCGGCGTTCCTCATAGCCTGAGTCGCTTTGGGACGTTAAACCCCAATAAACCAAACCTTACAGGCCTGTGTAGATAGCGAGGCTCCACATCCCCGCCGTCTGCTAAGTAACGCTGTTTGTTCACTGTCACCACACGCATAAGGCAGGTTAAATAGTTTCCTTCATTTCATGTAAGTACAGTGACACGAGTCTACACATATAGGACCATAAAAAATGTCACGTTATGGCTACCGCGAAGGACGCTAGTCAAAACAAAACCCGAATACTGTGATTCCGTATCTCAGCACACTGTGGGCAAGTCGCGGTGTAAGTTGCCCATGCATCACCGTTTTTTTGTTTACTAGTATACTGGAGCCGGACTTTATAAATATATAAAACCCCAGCTGCTCTCGGCAACTGCTCCAGATGTGCGCCATATGGAAGTTCCATGACAAATTGCAATCAGATTATGCGGAGATATCTGATCGAATCAACATAATAAAAATGGCTGTGGCTTAGCTTGGTTAAGCCCGGTAATAGCGAAAGCAATATCCGTAGCTACGCCATGGTTCAGCTGGTAGTGTAGCTGGTGGTGATGCTTGTGGTTAGACTTGTGGTGATGCATCGGTTATACAACCCAATCCAGTCGAATTCAATCCAATCCAATCCAATATGCTAATATGGTAGCTACCGGCCTCGCTACGCGACGGGCTGAAAGTGCGACTAGTATTGCTTTCGCAATAAAAAGCGTAAACACTTGTGCTTGTTGGTGCATCGTATGAAGAAACAAGTAGAGCGGCCCAGGCACTGACCGATAGGACGCACGCACACAGCGCTAACTTCCAACAATGGTTTACTGCGCAAACGAAATTCGGTTTTTATGACGAAGTCTGACAATCGCAGAACAAGAAAAACTAGACCTAGATACGCAAGTTCCTTCGATAAGAGTGCCACAAAAGGGTTGCCTCCACATTCAATTATTTCACGTGTCAACCAGTTTTTGTGTATATTTGAAACAGCACATTTTTCTAGCGGCGGTATGCAGTGACACTCGCAACAGTGGGCTGACAAACCTTTACCGCACGTATTCTTCCTGTCACGACCAACACTCTCGAAGGCTATAATTGAGACATCTGCCTGTTTGTCCCACGTATTGCAAACCACATGAAAGAGGTTAGGCGACATTTCTGATGCGGGATAACCTAGTGCCACATCTCGTGCGGTGGCCAGCGAAGCTGAGCTGTTCGCGCCGCCGCGGGTTCGACTCCTAGTCGCGGCATTATTTATTTTATTTATTTATGGTTTGCCCAAGGCCATCATGAAGGTCAAGCGTCTCACAAACCGGTGAGCCGGTTTGACCTCGTGAAGTAGTGCTTTCGACTAAAATGCCCATCTGGAAAATTTAATATCAAGTACCCTTGAACAGACACGCATCATCGTCTTGCTGCCCCACCTCGAGCAGAGAGAAACGAGGCACAGCGAAGGGCATTTCTTTGCGCAGCTGGAGCAGAGAGACGTCCGGTTGTTGGCATTCTTCCGTCAAGAAATCCAGAAATATTAAAAAGTAAATACGCAACAGATTTAAGTTTTCAGCAGACGTGAGCCCCATGGTTTTGCCATGACAAGTCATTAAGGAAATCAATGCCGAGGTGCTTAAATGTGCTTGTATATTCGACAGCAGTACACCTACAGGATATGCGGTCTCGGTATGAAGAAACACTGTAATGACCGTTGGTCATTTCTTCAGAGGGTTTTTGAAGCATATAATTTTTGTCTTATTTTGACTGACGATAAGGTTGTTTCTAGAGAACCAAATTGTAGCTTTGTGTAGCACTGACTGCTGCAGATATTCAACTCTCGTTTTATAACAAACATGCTTTGTAAGAAGGACAATATCAACCGGGTACTGGAACACTTTACCATTCGGGAATGCTGAGACGAAATTGTTGAGAAGTATATTGGAGAGAATAGGGACAAAATTGGTCCTTGATGGACACCGGCACCAATACATTACTTCCTGCCAGTATATTTCGTGCCATAACAACCGTTTGTGACCTGTTAGTAAGATAGTTCTGAAGTACAGCGTAGAAGGGGCCCCTAAAACAATTAAGGTATAACTTGCGAAGCAATATGTCGTGGGAAACTCTACCAAAGGCTCTGGATATGTAGAGGAACAAAGGACATCTAAATGCACTGTGTTCAAAAGCATCTGCAAATTCTTCCACGAGTGCAGCTGTGCCCCGGCCTTGAACGAAGCCAAATTACCTGCCAGACAGAAGTGAAAACTTTTTAATGAAAGAAATAATAACCTCTAATAAAAAATTTTCTGTTATCTGAGATAATATAGGCACAATTGATATGGAACGGTAGATTTCGATATTTGATTTCTTTTCAGACTTGTGCAATGGTTTAACTAATGCAGTTTTTAGATGTCTTAGCATAATAGCAGTGTCTAGAAGAACATTTACCATAAAAAGCAAAATATCTGAAAGCGCCTCAAAATTTATTTTCAGCATGCATATAGATATTCCATCTAGTCCCGATGGTTTATTCGAAAACTTCATTTAGCTCTAAATTTAAAAGTATCCTCCGGTGACTGTTTCATTTCATTTTATTACCTTAAAGACCCACTGCGGGTATTACATAAGGAGTTGGTACAAAAAATCAAATTGAACAAGTGTTAAGAAGGGGTCGGTAACAGCTTCGGCTAATGGTGGGGTCCAGGGCCCCAGTAGTCTTTGCCGTGCTGGTCTTCAGCCACTCAGCTGGACAATGCAGGCTTCCTACCGCTCCGGTGTTCTCAATCTGCGCTGTCGTAGTTTCTTGGCATGCCCATGTGGCATGGTTTAGTGTGAGATTTGCTCTGCTGTGCGGGCATGTGTTTCTGTATGTTGTATATATGGGATTGTGCTCTAATGTAACACAGTTTCAGCGCATCTTGCACTCGTGACTATGCTGCTATCGTCGTGCGCCGTCTCACAGAAGCTTAGCTTTGCCAGCGAGGAAGGCTGGCATTGGTCCTGTGGGTTGAATTGCTGTTGTGACTGTGCGCATGGACTGTCTGAGGCCATCGTCGTCTCCGTAATGTTCGCATGAGCCCGCAGAAGAGAACGGTAGTTGTGAGTCTGGCGTACCCATTCACATAACTACAACCCTGCTCTGCAGTGAAGCAAACTACTGAACAGAAATTTAGGTTATGTGGCACAGCCACCCTGCCAGGGTGCCTGTGGCTCCGTTGAAAACTTGGGGATGGCCGATGCTCAAAAACTTCTGACCAAATGCAAACGTAAAACGAGGCAAGAGCCCGTATTTCCGGTGGTGATTCGTCCAGACTCGCAACTACCAAGATAACATATGCATCACAAATCGCAGGAGGTGTTTCGGGAACGCTGCACCAAAGTGGTCAATGCGGAAGCTTGGTGTGACATCCTCGATAATAGCACAATAGTGTCCGTGCATACTGCGAAAGGAACCCGCTCAAAAAACAGCGTTCACTGAATATGGCGGATGGGGCTCATCGTTCTGCAGTTCAAAACCACGCACCGCATGCATCAGCTTACCTGTTATGCGCGCCAGCTTTCGAACAGGCACGTTCAGCTCCTTCGACAAGCGTAGCATTCTCGCATGGGACACCCGCGAGGCGACACTGCGGGATTGCCTCGGGAACTGCGGACAATAACGCGCGCGCGCTCGCCTCCCCCAAGCAGGAAGAAGCAGCAGCAGCTGATGCTGATCCGAGCCCAGATCCTGCACCGGCTGGGCATCCGCAACCCGCCGTCCAACGGGTCGCTGCTGGGCGCCCCGCTCAACAACAGCACGCTGCGCCTGGTCGAGGAGATCGTGCGCAGCCCGCCGCCCAGCGACATCACCACGGCGCGCACCGTCTACTCGGAGCGCATACAGAGCTTCTACCCGTCCTGTGAGAGCACCCTCCTCACTGTGTTCCGCTTTATTTGCCTTTACTCGTGCACTGTCCAGGGAGTCAGTCAGGATGAGATTAGGAAATATGCGGGGTGGTCTTTGTCCCGCAGTGGGCTTAGCTGGGATGATGACGATGATCGCGCACTACGCAACTGTGACATCGAGGAGGAAAGGAGTGCGTACAGCGCATACGATGCACACTTCTATTTGAGAACAACGTTAACGTTGCTTCTTAAGGTTGCAGTTAGTCAGGACACGACTAGAAAAAAATGTGACGGCTAATGTAGAGACTCGCACTGCCAGACCTGACACAAGCGGAAAAAGACACTGCTAAACTGTAAAGGTGAGCTCAAGTGGTCTCGAGAGCTGTTTTGCACCAAACATCCTAACCTCATCTTATGACACCAGGCCACTTGACCTTATTTCCATGTATAATCGACACACTAAAATAAACTCATTTAAACTTCAAATTCAGATTTCCACAGAATATTCCTTCCCTGTTATATACGTATGCATATGATAATTTTGACCTCCTCAGTTCGTCAAAAAAAATCTTTGCAGGCTGTGTACGTTGATATGTAGGATACGCTTATCATTTTTTTTGTTACCGGCACATGTGCTTACCCAATGTGAATATCGTTTCAATATTGTGTTATGCCGCTTCTTCTTTTGTATTTGTTCATCACTGTATGCCTGTTATCACGCTATGGCCTTGTTCTAGAGGTCTTGTTGTCAAATCGCTGCCAAACGAAAGTGGGCTGCGGCTTTGTCAAGCTGTATCTGACAGCCTTTTCTGCGGCTCCGCTGTCTGTACCTTTCCAAGGCAGAAATAAAGAATTTGAATTTGAATCCTCCGTAACTTGAGCCCTGACCTCTCGACATATCGATGAGCGGAGTGGCGTCCAGGCAGCAAGCGTATGTTTCCGTCTCGTGCGCAGGCTCCACGCCCAATCAGACCGATCCCTCGGCGTGGAGCAAGCCGGGCCACCTGCGGCTCCACTACGACGTCAGCTTTCCGCGCTCCTCTCCGGGCACCGAGATATCGCTGGTGTCGGCCAAGCTGCGCCTGTACCGCACCGGCGCAGCCGCCGGCATCGGCAGCGGCGGCTCGGCGGCAGCGCACAACCTGCTCGATGCTCCCGCGGTGCCCGTCACCGTCTCCGTCTTCAACTTCATCAAGCCCCTCAAAACGGGCCGGCCCGGTGAGGACCCTGCGGCGCTCTTCGTCACAAGCTCTGCCTCTGCCGCCGCTCGGCCTTAGAAATATGCTGCCCCTTTCGCAGTTGCCGAGAGTTGATGCCCTACTGCGTAACGCGCTAAACGCGACGAAAGCTGCCGCCTATCTTGTGCTGATATCTAAGACGTATAAAATGTGACAACAATTTGCCTATCACAACGATAGCCGCGGGCGTACGTTCACGAACCTGGTACTGGCCACGTGACGACACCTGATAGGTCATGTGACAGGTTGTTGACGGTGCAAGCCAGGGAGTCATGCGTGCAATAGCTCTCGCTGCCATATTTTTTAAGAGACCAAGCGAAAGAACAAGGGGAGAGTACCACCGGAGAACCGAATTGACACTTTTGTCTTTCGCCGTAATTACAAAAGCGTCAAACAAAACGAACGCACCAACCAGTGTGCGGCATTTACAAGCAGACCTTCACTCGCTGTTAGCAGAAAGATGTAATGTTGACTTAGCGCTCTTTTTCCGCTCAGTGCAGTGCCCCTTCTTCAGCATAAGAAACGTCTACTCGAGTTGTGGCTACTGTTTTATTTAAGTTAGTGCCGACTTTGACTATTAACTTTTGGCATCGATCACTTGATCTCCACAACGTTCGAGTTGCACAAATCAGAGATCATCATCAGCCTGATTACGCCCACTGTATGGCAAATGCCTCTCTCATGTCTCTCCAATTAACCCTGTCCTTTGCCAGTTGCGGCCACCGTATCCCCGCAAACTTCTTAGTCTCATCCGCCCACCTAACCTTCTGCCGCCCCCTGCTAAGCTTGCCTTTTCTTGGAAGCCACTCCGTTACCCTTAAGGACCAGCGGTTATCTTGCCTTAGCATCATATGCCCTGCCCAAGCCCATTTCTTCCTCTTCATTTCGAGTGAGATGCCATTACACGCGTTTGTTCCCTCACCCCCTCTGCGCGCTTCCTGTCTCTTAACATTACACCTTTCATTTTTCTTTCCATAGCTCGCTGCGTTTTCATTAACTTAAGCTGAACCCTCTTTGTTAGCCTCCACGTTTCTGCCCCATAGGTAAGTACCGGTAAGGTACAGCTGTTGTATACTTTTCTCTTGAGGGGTATTGGCAACGTGCCATTCATCATTAATTATTTGTGTGTTGTCACACAAATCAATGTTCTTCGAGAAAACTCCGGGTTCTCACATTTAAACTTGCTCGAATAGGCACTACAGATTCAAGTCACAAATCGTTTGCTGCGATGCGAAGGTTAGCTGCTGCTGTTTTGAAAACCCGCACAACACTCAACCATCTTCACGAAAAGGAGAGGGTCAGATTGTCAACGAGAACCGCAATATTAACTTGCGAGCTCTCCAGACTCTGCTCAAGACAGTCTTCGAAAAGTAGCTCAATGATAGCTAAAGAAACACCCATGGTAGTTCAAAGTGCTATATCGCTCGTGGGGCTGCTGTTCGCGCACTGGTACGACTGCTTGTAAACCAAACATGCCGGCGGTGGTTGCTTTAAGGAGGACGCAGTGTTAGTCATACAGTGATGATGTGGGCAATTGCTCCGCCTTTGTAACGTACTCTAAGTAAAAAAGAAAACTCCTAGCACTGTCCCGGGAGTCCAGCGTCCTCCTGGCCGCGGAAGACGACATACGGGAGCCGCTCCCGTCTCTTAATATCTGTACAGCGTCCCGTGGTGATGATGCGCATTTGAGCGATCTGCAGAGGCTTACGGAGTCACTTTTCTGAATGGCGTGCAGAGAAGAAAGAGCTGATCGCCAGCCGCACGCTGTCCTCCGGCCGCCGAGGCTGGGAAGAGTTCAACGTGGAGTCCGCCGTGAGCCGCTGGCACCGGATGCGCAACAAGAACTACGGTCTGGACGTCGAGGTGGTCGACGCACGTGGCAGGAAGCTTTCACCCGGACGCTACTTCCGCAACATGAGCTGCGCCGATTCCGACGGTATGTTCCTGTAGTGTGGGACGACGGCTGGAACCCCGGGGTCCGCGCTTTAGCTGCTACCGTTCGCAATATGTTACCGGCAGCTCACAAGCACGGAACACGTTCCGTCGACGTCCTGCTGAGGAACGACAGGGTGGAATAAAACTATTCGGCGATTCTCGGTGAATCGTTTCAATGCGTTATCAGCCAAACGTTCGTTGTATCCGAAGTTCACATACTAAAGTTCGCTGTATCAGAGGTCAACACAAGTTCGTTACATCCGAGGTCCCGACAAGAAAGTCCGTTATATCCGAGGTGGCATACCTATAGGTTCGGTATACGCAAGTTAGTTGGTACGCAGTCTCGGTGGGCAGGTTGCTAACTGCCCACTGTGGTGTCTCTGACAGCCGGCGGTCGCATAATGATAACGCATTAAAAATGAAGCATCTAGCTTTGGTGCAAGTCAGTCAGAATAATTTCACTGTGCAGCCGTGCCGAACAAAATTCCAGAAAGCCGGTCGCCTGCTGACCAAGAGCTTGCTGATTATCCAGCTCCGCCAAGCGTAGCCAAGCGCTCGAGGTTGCGAGCTGGGGCCATGGAAATTAAAGTGGGGTTTGGGCGGTGTTATGTAAAAGTGTATACAGTCTGTGTTTTCCATCTGGTGAGGACAACTTATGCAATTTGGGTCCGTGGGGTAGGCAAATAAATAAATTCTTCGTGGGGCAAGACAACATTCAATATCGAAGTTTATCTTTTCAGCGTTGTTCCGGGGCTTTTCATGTTGACACCAGATGTTGCCAACTCGCGTATTGAAGAAAAGCTGCTCTGCCGCTACTTGGGACCCACGAAATGTTGGCAAGCGTCGAGTCATTTCGGGCAATGCCGAAGAGCTTAGACGCCGACCACCCAACTGCGAGACTGTGCACGTTGAATTGAATTGATTTATTTCATGTAATACACATATATAAGGAGATGGGAGAAAAAGCCGCTATAATGCAGCTTGACTAGGCTCCCATCACCTATACAAGAGTAGAGTATCAGAAACTAATGTACATGTCAGTGAAGCAAACAAATACATGGTTGAACTGCAATAAAAAAAGTTTACAATAAATAAAAAAATAAAAAATAGGTATTAGCAAATGCCCATAGTGAAACTGCAAAAAAAATAAATGAAATAAAACAAATTTTACAATGAAAAAAAAACACAGGTAATAGCAAACGCACACCGCATGTGTCATGTTGGAGCATTTACATAATATTATGGATCTGGAGAGATACATGACAAAAACAAACAATTTAGTGCTTTTAACGACAGATTCTCTATGATGATTCCGTTTTTCCTGAAAGAATTCAACATACTCGGAATGACTGTGCACAACATTTTAACGCCGTAATTGGTCCGTGAACGAAGCACAAACCAAAATTCAGGATGGCGCGTTGAATAATAATGATTGTTAGGTCTTAAAGATGCTATGTGTGATAACGAGTCCAATTCCTGTTTTTGTTGCTTGTTTGAAACCATGCATTAAATAAACTGCACCGTGTTCGGGGTTGTTTTCGTATGCCGCAGTTTTATATCCTTTCTCGCTCTTTATACTGTCATTTTTATCTTCTCCTATTCTTTCCTTTTTCCGTCACCGCTAACAGTGCTTACAGCTTGGTGAGCATTACGCCGATGCTCTTTGCTCAATTGATTTTTTCGTGAGGGACAATAATGCCACCACGTGTTTGCCTCTAGGGGCGTACATATCTAGCTTCCGTAAGCCCTAGAGGTAGCTGAAGTGCCGTCTCGCCCTCTAGGGATACGCACAGTTATCCAGCCTCTTTGCCTGGCGGTGGACATTAAAATGCGCCTTTCCAAGTAAGTCCAGTACAGCTCGAATAAATATAAAAATTGCCGCTTTGTTTGCTACATTTAACGGTCACGGCCCTACTATGGGTGAAAAGTACAAAGAGCGGTGATTTGGACCAGTTGTTTCAGTAGGAATAAGCGAATCAGCGCAAAGAACATGGACTGCAGTCAGCGCATGGGTTGTCGCTTTCTGGCCTCCGTGTTCTTGGCGCATCTTTGCCTATTTCCAATGAAAAGCACAGATTTTTTTTTTTCTAAGCAGTTTTACTGCAAACGCATGGTCCCCTAAATGCCTTCTCAGCTTCAGTGCAGAAGTAAGAAATGAATGGGCTAATAAAGTTAAGCCTTGCATATTATTCAGCGAAAGCTGTTGCTTATCCTTCCTTTCTCATTCTTCTTCTGACTGATGCCTAGCCGGGAGGAGCATAGCCTGACGGCCTCAATCAGGCTGTGCCTCAGTTAGGCTGACTTGAGGCACAGCTCAGAGCACTGAAGTCTGTTACGCACTGAGCGGAAGCACAGACAGCTTTCGCTTCATCTAGCTTCCGCTTAAGGAAGGAGACGGACATTAGGATGCACGGTGGACAAAAGACAAAAGGAAGAGTGAGCAGGACAGAGCGGTGTTAGCAGTACGCAGCAGTTCCTATCTTAAGACGGCATACAGACGGCCCAGCACTCTCGCAAGGGTCACAAACCCCGCGTCGAGGTATCGCGTGTCCCGCACTGAGCGCGGATGGAACTCCTTTGTCCTCAGCAGGTCAGCAGGAGCCGCCGTTCCCGAACATCATGCGCCTGCACCCAGGCCTGCGAGACAACGAGTCTTCGCTGCTGGACAACGAGACGTACCCGACGCTTGACCTGCAGGTGGTCGAGGTGCTCCGCCGCGACCCCGCGGTTGCCGGAGCGAGCAGCGACTCGCCGCAGTTCGTCGGAGCAGAACACGCCGCCAGGTGATTGAGCTAAACGAGGCTTTGAACTGCGCTCATCTGCATGTCCGTCAGAACTTGCTCACAAACAGTCTACTGCTCTGCTGAAAGTTGCCGAAACCTTCAACTTCCCTTCCTGGAAGCTGAGCGTCTCTACTTAGGGGTGTGCGAATATTCTAAATTTCATGATACGAATCGAATATTTGTTTGTCGGGTCATATTCGATCACAGAAAATGATGTTGGAAAATTGCCGAATATTCGAGAATTGTCGAATATTTTTCCAGCAATCGATTATCTCGCAGACTTTCCCAAATTTGACCGTGTCAGAACCACAGTATCTGGAAAAATTGTCCAAAGATCGAGTTTAAACTGTCAGGAGAAGGTTCATGGCGTGTACCGATCAAAGTGGGCCTCTGCCAGATGTGGGCATCGTGCGAAACTCCGCTAATGGGCTTTTCCACGTGTCACACGTTATGAGTTCAAAACTGCCGACCACACGCTTTGAACGATCACAACGTGGAAGCGCGTGGCTTTTTTGTTCGATTCTTCCACAATGTTACATACGTGTATTGTCCACAGCCTCGTTCTGTCTCCTTGTCAACCCTTCCAGCGTGAGAACACCGCCTCGATTTGGTCAACAATGTTACGCAAAAAAGCCCACTTGTGGAATTGCGCAAGGGGCCCCCGAAGAGAGGCTGATTCTATGTACAGTCGAGACTGGATATATCAAACTCGAAGGGGATTGCGAATGTTCAATATATCCATAATTCGATATATTAAATATGACAATAGATTAGCTTATCTATAACCTAGAAGCAAGAACACGTTGTGCCCATTTTAGTGACGCGATTCTTGCTGCGATGTGCCGTCCGCCGTCGTGCTCGCACCGCACCGCTCGCTACGATTTGCTAGACATAACCTGCTCCGCACTGAAGTCGTAACGGAAGGCGCTTTGGAACTGGCCACTGTCTATCTAATCTTATTACCAGTACGCCAAAAATAGATAAATCGGTTATTAAAGTTCGGGCACATTTGGTTTCCGCAACGCCTTCGGCAGCGAAATATGCCAGACGAAAGCCGCCGGTAGGCTTCAGTTAGGTTGGCCTCACCGCATGACAAGCGACGTGCCGAAGGCTGGCTTCTTCGCATGACAACTATGTCGCGTAGAAAAGGAGCAAGATAGGAGCCACAGCCTAGAGAACGCCCCACGTTCACCTCGTCGCGCGGTTTTTCAGCACCTGCACGGCCAGAAGGTGCCCCGGACCACGCAGCCGCCCCGTTGACCGCCGCGCAGCCACTGACGGAAGAAATTTGCGAATTTGCTGGCGACATTGATTTGCTAAGTCACCCAGGAGATGAACTGCAATGCACGATCAATGAGTCAGACAGGCAAAGCAGAACGGTGGGTCAAAAAATTAACATGCATAAAGCCAAAGTAATGTCCAACAGTCTCGCAATGCAACAGGAGTTCACAATTGGTAGCGAGGTGCAGGAAGTGGTAAGGGAATACGCCTACTTAGGGCAGGTAGTGACCGTTCACCCGGATCCCGAGACGGAAATAACCAGACGAATAAGAATGGTTTGAGCGCATATGGCAGATTCTCTCGTATCATGAATAGCATTTTATCAATATACCACAAGAGAACAGTATACAACAGCTGTATCTTGCCAGTACTCACCTATGGGGCAGAGACGTAGAGGCTAACGAAGAGGGTTCAGCTTAAGTTAAGGACAACGCAGCGAGCTATGGGGGAAAAAAATGACAGGTGGAACATTAAGAGGCCGGAAGCGGGCGGAGTGGGTGAGGGAACAAACGCGGGTTAATGACATCCTAGTCGAAATCAAGAGGAAGAAATGGGCTTGGGCAGGGCATTTAATGCGAAGGCAAGATAACCGCTGGTCGTTAAGGGTAACGGAGTGACTTCCAAGAGATGGCAAGCGTAGCAGGGGGTGACTGAAAGTAAGGTGGGCGAATGAGATTAGGAAGTTTGCGGGGGTAGGATGACCGCCGCTGGCAAAGGACAGGGTTAATTGGAGAGACATGGGAGAGGCCTTTGCCCTGCTGTAGGCGTAGTCAGGGTGATGATGATGATACTGCCAATCATGTTGTTTACAGCTGCCAAACATGAGTCAATTCATGGATTTTATTTTATTGCTCCTTTTGCATAACCACATTGCAGGTTGCATACTGCCATGAATATCCACTTAAGCAGTGCACATTTCTGTGCTGCCTCGTTTCTAGAGTATTGTGCTGAGTCGGTCTAGTTTTATTTATTAGGGAACTAGCACTTACAGTAGTAATTGCCGGCATTTAGCCGTTGTATGTGTATTTTTGGCAGCCTGCTTTGTGCCAGGCTGCCATCTTCCCACAGGATTGTAGGCAACCTGCCCAGGTATGAGTGTGCATATAATACACCTCGAAGGTTGTGATGACGTCACGACGTCGCACATAGGTTTCAGGTGGACGATAAACGATACAAAACAATGACCACACAGCGCTAACGCATTTAATTCGAATTTGGCCAAACTACGCAAACTGACTGTCATTTTTCTTTTAAAGCGAAAGCTTTACTGGCCTAGTAGGAGCAAAGGTCAGAGGGAGGCCAAATTTGTCCTTCAAGCGGTGGGGGTGTGTCTGTCACGTCATTAACCACGTGGTTCGCCGCAGCTGCAGCCGCGCGTCCACCGCCGCCGCTGCGTCGACCGTCGTCTTGCCAGCAGCGGCAACGTGACTAGCCACATCATTCCGTTCGCTCGAAAAGGCGAAGGCGTCGCTCTCACGTGCGCGCCTGCCAGTCTCTCACTATGCACGAAGCGAGTCGGCTGGAGGCGACGTCTTCCCGCAGGCGGCGGGCCGAATCTGATCATCCGGTCGACATTGCCAACCGCGCGAGGGATTCAGCAATAGACAGGGAGCGTAAACGAGCTGAACGGGCAGCCAAAACCGATGAGGAGCTGGAGCTTCCAAAGCAAAGGAAAGGCGCATAACTGGCCCCCTGGGACACTGGACACCTCGATCGTGCTTTAAGCTACGTGGCGGTAGTGACAGATGTGCGCTGCATGCCTTGGCATTGACAAAGTTGTGGCCGGAGTGCGGCACTGTAGCTATGGAGCGTCGGTGGTGGTGGAAACTTTATTTGGAACAGGGGAGTTTGGGACACATAGGTCCTCGGGCCCCCGCACGGCCCCACTGCACTGAAACGTTCATGTCCCGGATGCTCATGACGCTGGCAGCACGGCCTGCGGCGATGGCTTGCTTGGCCGGGTCCCCGGAGCGCTGTAGGGTCTCCCAAGCCTCCCAAGTGATAAGGTGCTCCAAACCCCGCGGGTACGTTCATTATATTATTGGCGTTGACAACCTCCTAGAGTGGATGATTTTGAGGAAAGGAAGAGCGCACAGCTGGCTCCCTGGGATAGTGGACGCCTGAATCGCGCTTTGAGGTACGTAGCGGTGGTGAGAGAGAGATGTGGGACTGCATGCGTTAGCGCTGACAGCGTTGTGGAAGACACTCTGCACTGCAGTAATAGGCCGCAGCGTGACTTTACGCGGGCTATGCAAGCGTGACTTTCACTTGAATATCCAGGGTTAGCTCAGCTAAGCCGCAGCCATTTTATTCCGACTGCAAAGATCATACACTATTTTGAAAAGAAAAGAAGTAAGGACAACAGCATTTGCCTATTTACCTTTTTTACGTTTTTTTGTTCATAGCAGAAAATACGAAGGCATTTATTCTTCATATCAGTATTTCATTCACATTCGAAAAAATCAATATTCCAGTACCCCTACCTTTAATCTTTTTCTTTTTTTTTTTACGAGCAGCCAGGTTCCAGTGGATGCTTGCATGCAGGCGTCGTACCGGCCACCTTTCACCTCTGGTGTTCAGCGCCTTATAAGTTTTTGTAACAGCGCAACACTAGAGCGGGTGGAGTCCACGGGGAGAGGTGTACAGCGTGCTGACCGCCTTCGCTCGTCCCCATGCAGGCCCCACCGGCGTCGCCGACGCAAGGCCCAGGACGAGGCCTCCGGCACTGACGGCGACAGTGGGCAGCGCGGAGGATGCACGCCTGCCGAGTTCGAGGTCACCTTCGCAGGTGAGGTCACCTTCCGCCTCGAAGCAACGCATGCCGAGCACACTAAGGCACCCAACGTTCAAACGTCTGCAGAAACAGGCGCAGCCACTGGACCTCTCGGTGCAACGTTGTTTGACGTCTTTAAGCGTAGTGCTCCTTGCTGAGGATTAACGGCAGCAGCAGCCAGGAACCATGTAGATAAATGTGGCGACATATCGATCTTTCGAATCTTTTCACACGGATATAATCCAAAGAAAATACACCGAGGAAAATATGTAAGGTTGGCTTCTCAGGTCTCTTACTCCAGAAACGATTCGCTTCTCAGCAGGTTCACACAGCGAAACAGTTGTCGAGTTTTCCCTTAGCACATCCACTTCTATCCGCCTCCATGGCTTTCGCGGATGGTGCTAGGACCGTTCTCGGCTGCCCAATGCCTTTAAGATTGCCTTTAGCCAAGAAGGGACACACACACGCAGTGCGTTCGCATTTGGTCACGGAATACGAAAGAGGCGCTTTAACAAGATAACAGAGAGAGAGAGAAATAAAGAAACAAGAGCCACCCACCACTGAGAAGGCACACGAACAGTCTATCATCCTGCTGCTGCCAGCTACGGCGAGCGCTTTTGATGAGATACGCAAGACATTTTTTTTTTTTAGCGACTTAATTGGTTCCTTGTATCCGAGACGTGTCTGACGTGGGTTGCAAATTCAGCTGCAGCCAGACGCGACGAGAGTGCCCAGTGCTTCGACAGTCGCACCCTACTCACTCCCAGTGCCGTCGTTGCTAACCGCGCAGAGCTCGGCCTGGACAACGTGCTCTTCCCCGAAGGGTTCACATACTCCTACTGCCACGGCGCGTGTCACTGTCGCGGCGGACGGAGGCGTCGCGGAAAGGGAAGCAGGCGCCCCTGCGTCAGAGCGGTAAGCGATCGCAGCGCGCAACGCAGCTGCAACGCGTAACGCGCGAAGCCTGCCCACCGTGCAGTGCGCGCGCACGGAGTGACCTGCGAGTTGCATGACACAGGTGCTCCATGCAACACGAACCAGCCCCGACAAGGCTTTATTCCCACACTTGTTTCGGGATTGTTAGGAAAGCATAGAAAAATCGGCCTTGCATGCGAAGCAGCTTGATTAAGCTCTCATGGTCTGCTGTACGAGCATCGGTAACGGAGAATAATATAATGATCAGACATGGATAATATAAAAGCACCATACTTCATGGTCAAATAATGAAATTAGATTTTAAAGACGCATATTCCTGAAGCAGCACCATCAGACTTGAATGCTGAGTGACATAACAGGAACACGTGAAGGAGCAGCACAAACTCTACACATTAAACGCTCATGCCAAAGGTTGAGTTCACAGATACAGTTCAACATTTCTGAAATGAGGAGTTTTACTTCTATTGCCATAGTTCCTGCCGCTTTGTTCATGCCGATCGTTTCTGTTTGGCAGCTATGTTTGTGAATAAAAAAAAAATCGTGTAATTTTCGGACATGAGCGTGAAGCGGAAATGTTTACGGTCGCATAGGGCAGTTCTATTTTTTAACTGATTGGTTTTCAGTTATTTACATCCCACCCGTAGGCGGAACAGGAAAATTTTTGCGTAATGGAGTTGTACATCGTCAAGGTGCAATTTTTGCAAAGGTTGCCTTATTTTTAATTTTCTTTTCCCCGCTCTCACAAAGCACAGGGAATATAAGTTCAGCTCATAGAGGAAGGAAAGGGAATCCTTTTTCCCTCCTCCATAGTTGTCGAGATGGTTGCACTCAGAATGCTGCGAGTGTCTTCGGGACTCCAGTAAGCATTGCGACTGTCCCTTGCGCTCGTCCCGCGTTCTGTCTTGTGCTGTTGCACGTATATTTTGCTAAAGTTGTCCATGTGTCAGGAATTATGCCAACTAGCCGACATGTTACAACTTGGCCTACTGCACTAATTAGTAGCTCTTCCCCTTTTTATCGGAACGATGACAGTTGTCATCTAACTGATAGCTAAAAATACCCACGTGTCTCCCTCGAAACCATGACGCCCAATATCCACCTTTCTCGTTAAACTGCTTCCTCTCTGTGGCCCATGCTAACCAATGTACGCCGGCGGCCCATGGTATACAATGCCTCGTTTCTGCACCAATGTCCTCAACGCCAACGCGTATTGCTCTAGTGACCCGTTTCTTCCACAACGTTGTGCATGCCAACGCATGCAGCGCACACCTGTACCCCGTGTACTGTGCGATGTCAGTGCACGTTAAAGAACCCCAGGTGGTCGAAATTTCCGGAGCCCTTCACTACGGCGTCCCTCATAGCCTTAGTCGCTCTGGGACGTTAAACCCTATAAACCAACCAACCAACCATCAGTCGGTACAGCCGCGTAGCTCAAAGCGCGAATATTGGTTTGGGAGTAGAATCAGTCGATGTAGAAGATGATGTGCACGAGGTGTGTTCGGCTGCGGCAGTGAGAAATTGTGATCGTGACGTCCGTCTGTGCAGTTATCTTGTTGAATGTACCCCCTCTGCCAAAAGTAACCGAGCAACAGGGTTTTGCTTCTCAACCCTATAACGGAGCCTCTATGGCACGCTTAAGGACAGAAAGGTGTCAGAACGTGAGTACAAGGGTTCACCTTACTGTACACAGATTCAGAGCTTAAGGGCTGATGTAAGGGCTTCGCTACACGGCTAAGACACAAACCACCTGTGCCGGGTTACTTTTGGCAAAGACTGTACGTAAGGTGCGTGACATCCCCAGGAACTAGGCTTTCCGTGCGAACCGTCACGGTTGGTGCGCTTCTGTAATTGCCGCAACAGGAAATAAAAAAAAAAACGCCGCGATAACCTAGTACTCTCGCGCAGGGGCGAGCGAAGCTGATCTGTTCGCGCTCCCGCGGGTTCGAATCCCAGTCGCGGATATTTATTGCATTTATTTTTATTTATTTATTTCACTTTGGTCAAATCTACAGACATCGCAAGATCTTGCCAGGGGTTTACCCATCGGAATAGTGCTTTCGCACTAGAACGCCACTGGGATGAGCAACCCGTCGTCTTCGATAAATATGATGAACCAGTCGTCGAGAATTAATCTTTCTTAGCGCGGCTAACGTCTTGCGAAGTATGAGGCGGAATCCAGCACAAACGAAGAAAAAATATGACTGAGGTTATGGCTTCTTATTAATGCGTTTTACCAGCGCAGCTGCTGAATGTGCTGCGTCATACTGACATTCTATGCGCCCCACGAACCTTTTTGCACCTGTTCTGGCCTGCCAGAATTTCATCAACGCCGCCAACTTTGCGCTCGTAGTTCAGCCTATCGGGATATCGCGGGGTTGCAGCGGAGCCCTAAAACTAGAGGTGCAGCATAGCAGGCTCCTAAGACCGAACTGCCCGTGCCCGGCTTGAGCCCCGGGCACATGCCGCTTTGCTCCATTTTCATCGTTTGCCGGCCTGCGTAGCTGGCACCAAGGCGACAGCTGGGAGCGCCGAACTGAGCGCCACCGCGTTGCGGCGTTGCTGGGCGCTACGGGGCCAAAACGGACGCGACGACGAGGGAGGGATGGGGCTGTCTTGACGACAGGAATTTCGGCGGATACGCTAACCACTTCACAGGGAAGCTCTGCGAAATGTGCTTCGATGTAGGCCGCTTTGATGCGATCCAACGGGACCACCTCCTCGCGACCGTTCGCGGACTTGGGCGTCTAAGATGTGGAGGACGCGGTGCGGCCCGTTATAGAAGGGGCGCCTTTACAGCGTGTCGCCGGAGAAAAACGTGCGTCGAAAATGCGATGATCGGAAGATCGAGTAGGCCAGGCGCAGACGTCGAATGTAGTCCTGTAAGCATTGGAGGTACTGCAGATGCTACGGAGCAGAAGGAACGAACAAGTTCAATAGAGTAAATTGCTGGGCCAGTTGGTTCATAACGCGCAAAGGTGGAACCAGCGAAACAGACGCAGGACAAGAACAAGGAGGCAACACACAACACCCGCAGACCGGCGCGATCGTGGATCCCTCGAGGAAGCAGAAGGCGGCCAGGGAGTGGGGAGAAACCGCGCTGGCTATGGCGTCGAGAGAAGCGGCGAGCTGGTCGATCCGGGCCTCTAAACGGGACATGGCAGAGGTCTCTGGTGTGGACGTGTGGGCGGCGACAGAAGGAGAATGCGCGTCGTGGACTCTATCAGCTAACTGGGCGTGGCGATCGAAGGTACCGTCGCCTGCAGCAGCCAGTACTAGGCGGGTGGACTGCGGCAGGCGCTGCAGGAAAAGCTCCCTCAACAACGCACCGTTGGTGTCCACGTTGCTTGCTCTCAGGAGCTGCCGCACGCTAGTGAGCAGCTGGAGGCGGCGGTGATCTTGAAGCTCTTCTCCAGTGAGCAGTTGAAGCCGTGCGCTCCTGGACGCTGCAGTGCAGTCCGAGATGCTCTGCGTGAGGCGCTGATATGGGGCATCGCCCAAGGGCACAGAGATGATGTCCGCGACCTCTTGAGCCACCTCAAGCAGGTTGGAAAGTGGGTGGTGAAACCAATGTGTCTACGAGGTGCTGCCACCTGGGCGAACCACATCTGCGGGTTCTTTCGGCAGAACAATGGCAGACGCAGCTGAATTGCTGCAACGTCCCGTGTGCGTGAGGTAGCTTCAGGCTGTAGGTCGCTGGGGTCGGTCACTTCTTTGCTTGGAGTCACCACTGTCGGGAAATCGCGGGGTTGCAGCGGAGCGCCCAAACTAGAGATGTAACATAGCAGGCTCCTAGGGCTAAACAGCACATGCGGTTGTTGTTGGCCTCATAAGATGGCATATGCACACGAGGGGGATTGAACATAACTAGACGGTGGCGGCCTGTATTGCAAGCTGCATGCGACAAACATAGGATGGTCTAAAAAAATTCGGGCAACGTGCCCGACTCGTGCTTTATTTTCATCGTCGACCGCACTGCGTAGCTGAACCCAAGGCACCAGATGGGAGCGCCGAACTGAGCGCCATTGCGTCGGTGGACTCTAAAAGCCAATCAGAAGCGTCGAGTAGCCACGTGACCAGCGAGCGGAGGGCGCGCTCCGACGGCTCCATGTTAACTGTGAAGTGACGGCGCAAGGTCACGTGACAGGATCCAAAAACGCTGATGACGTCTACGTCCTCAATGATCCACTAACAGCTTCGTAAAAGAATTTTATACCATTCCCGTGAATGTTGCCCACAGTGAGCAACTAATATCGCACATTATTTACACGAAATAATCTAGTGTGCTGAAAATAGGACAGATTTTGTAGGCAAGCTCTAGGTTGCCGTGAGATTAGACTACAGGACCAGTGAGGACTTGCCTCAGGATGACACAATAGAATAAAAGGTACATCTTCCGGACGGACGTTGCACTATCTGGGTTACTGGCGGCTGGAGGGCCTTTCCCTACATATTAACGCGCTCTGTCCACAGACATGCAAATGGGGCAGTGGTCCCTACAATAGGCATGAAAAAGGGCCCAAAAATTTCGACCGATATTTCTTTCTGCTACACAGAAGATATGAGCATGTGTCACCATAAACTTTGTGTCATGCGTCACCATAAAGTGCATTCTTCTCTGAGAATTTTCAGCATGCAGTAGTGCACGTTGCCCAATATGTTCCACCGCAGCATCGATATCACAATTATGTTTGCAGGTGTCCAGCTGCAACTGGGCCACATACATGCCCCTGAACGTGACGTACCTGGATGAAGACGGCGTGATGACTACCACGCTCGAGAACTTGGTGGCCAGCGAATGCCGCTGCTCCTCTCGCCGGTGATGGGCGCACAGCCTGGAGCAATACCGTTGGGGTGGCACTCTCTAGGTGGACTCCACTGATCTCTCTCAACATGTGCCAAAGCAGGCCGCTCTGTGGTCACTGGGAAAGGGTAGTCAGAAAACCGCACTCACACTTGTGGCAGCTGGGCACACCGGCACGGCATGCACTGCAAGATGTAAGCTGGCATAGTGAAGGCAGTGCATGCACCATGTGGTCACCAGCTGGCTGCGGCATCCTCAGTACCTTTCCCAGTGACCCCCGCTTAGCTGGGTGCATCCGACGTTGCGAATACTCGCAGAAAGTTTCCTAGGGCACTGGTCTGTCCCATGTTCTGCTGAGCGGCCGAAAGTGGAAACGTGTTCTTCGGTGCCCTCACAAAAGCTTCGCATGCGATGGGGCGGCCGTGCAGCACTGACGAGTCACTACAAGAAGGCAGTAAATTGGTATAAGCTGACGCCGGACAAGCAGATCGCTCCACGGCACCACTGCTCCTTTGCGCGATCAATACTGATTGACAAGAGGTCGGTGCCTTTCACGGAGTGCAAATCTTTCCAAAGATGACCGAACTTTTAACTGAAATAATTTCCCGAGAGAACTGATCGGAGAATTCGACCCATGGGTGCCATAATACGACCTGCTTTCTCCCTGGAGCATCGATTACGGCTCTGCATAAGTGTTTCTGGCCCTGCTGTGAAAACTCAGGTGCGAATCTTTGACTTAACACACTTTGAAGGAGAAGGCTTTATGTGACCAAAATTTTAAATGACTTGTGCAAAACTTCACAATGGCCTGCACTTCACAGTGGCCTGCAATCGGACAAACCTAGACACAGCTTCTTTTTGTGCGTTCCACAATACCTACGTTCATCAAATATGTGCCTACTGGCACATTAAACATTGCACTTCAAAATGTTTTGCAGTGCAAAAGGAGTTGTCATATCAATAGTCACTAGTCCTGACCTAACAACACGTTAGACTGTCCACAAACTTGTGTAGCATGTGTGATAATGTTTACACCAGGTTATACCTGAGGATATGTGCCATCCCACCCTCTCAGCCACAACAAAAAACCCACACAAGCACAAAGTCTAGGTTTTTGAGCATAATGCTTGCACAATCTATCGTAGACACGTAAACAAAATAACAATATAAAAAAGCAAGATGCAAAATTTGAAATAATATACCATTTTCACCAGACTTTGAACTGTAGGAACAGAGAATATAGAAAACTGCTGTACAGGAATATAAGAGCATACCTAATGCCCCATCCCTCTACATCACTGCTGGTGTACAGAAAGCACTGAACAACTGCAGTGCAAGGAAACGAAGAATGAGCAAGTTACGTTCTACCCACCGACTCACCCGGTGAAACTAAAGAACACAAGGAGACGGGTAATACTATGTTGCTTCAAGAGAAAGGCCTCACTGGCTTTTTAGATTTTTCTTTCTCTCTGTGGTGTGATGTTTTTGAAGTTTATTTCATGACTTTTTATCTAGGGTGAATACCAGCAAGCACCATGTTGTTTTTGAAATTGTATTTCGCCCATAATCGTCACTGTATGCACTAAACGCTTTGCATGTTTTGTTGTGTAATGTGCATAAGCCTGTGTAAATAGCCACCCGTGTCTTTTACCACATCTCTAAAGCAGTGTGAAATGCCATTCGGTTACAGACTGCACTCCATTTTAGAAGAACTAGTATCTCTTGTGGTCCGTCTAAGTTCAGAGAGCCAGCGCTGAATGATCCAACTTATTTTACGTTTGCGATTCTTCCCGAAGATTCATGAACAAAAATATGCAGACGGGAAACTTCACACGACACCATCTTGTGCTATACATTTAGAACATGAGTTTTTGCCTCATTGCCATATGTGTGTGAAACAAGTAGAAATGTTTGACTGCTAGCGTGCTTAGTGCAACATTTGCCATAATTCACAGTATAGGGATTTTACCTGCTGACAGTATTCCTTCTGCTTACAAAAAGGTTCCACGCATTCTTAACAAGGCTTTTTATGCCAGAACATGAACACGGAAAATACATGCAAACCTTGCTATCGTGCTAGAATTACAAGCAAACTATAAAGAGCCAAACATAACAAATATGAACTTTAACCCTTTCTGGTCATCTGTCAGACATCGCCTGACAATGGAAAAGTTGTGTGCCCGTTGATTTGTCGGGCATGGCCCGACACAGCATTTTGTCTGCCATTTCGCCAAGAAAAGTTGCGCGCCTTCTGATTGGAATCATTGTAGCCTGCAAACTGGCTATCTGGCTTTCCTCCCGAGGATAGCAGCACCATACCGATGCAAAAATATTTTTTTATGATGTGATATCGAGGGCCTGAATTGGCGCCAAAAAATCATAGCATGGCTTATATTCCAGCAAGCGTGTTATGGAAACTTGTCTAATGACTTTGTAGAAATCGAAGATGACTTCAGCGATGAAGACAACTATGTGCCTCTTTCAACAAGGATTGCAAGCTGTCTGAAGTGACATAATGATAAAATGCGGCGCAAGGAATGCATGTCTTTTGCAAGACATGCGAGAGAAAGCCTGGCCTCAACCTAGGAGACTGCTGCGAGAGTTACCGCACACTAAAGAAGTCACGCTGAAGCACTAGCGAAGTTGAAAAAATGCTTTAAATAAGTGGTTATAACCAAAACATGAAGTGGCACTACCTTTCCTTGTGAGGGGCTAGAAGGTCTAAGAGAATGCTGACCTGTGCAGCAGTCACTGGGGAAAGTACACTTGACTAGAAAGGGTTAAGGGCAACTCCAGCAGTTTTTTGGTCAATTTGAGTTTATAATCATATCAGATTATTTAGAGTCCCCTCTCTCTGATACAAAAAACAATTTTTCAAAATACAGAGTAGAAGCATTTTAAAACAGCAAAAATCAGGACACCGAAAGTGTCTTTCGGTCAAACTTCAAACTATGACGTCAGGGGTGCTGTCCTCAAACTTATCGTGTGTGTGCTGTTTGGCTAAACTGGTTGACTGTGACAACTTCGGTCATTATTTGTCTCAAATGAGCAAAAGCAAGCGTGAAATTCTGTTCTTCAGCAATTGCAGACCAAATATGAACGAGCACGCCAAACTGTGATGTCACACATTCAAGATTGTCCATAGAAATCGCCTTCAGGCCATGAAATGGAAAATTTTTAAATGCATTTGTGCTGCAACAAGACATCAGGCTCCTGCGAATTTTCACACAAATGACCAGAAATTAGCGGAGAACGTACCCGGAAAGTGGAGATACAAAAAACGCTGGAATTGCCCTTTTAAAAGCTTCTACACCGGAAAATGGTGTGGTGCAATTTAATTTGCCACCTTCTGCACATTTCAAAATATTCAGATACATCACTGAAAAATTGTGGTAGCACAGATTAAAGGTTTAGGCTCATGGAATGCAGTGTGGAATCAAAATGCTGCTACAATATTCAACAGCCTGCATTCACACATACCTTGGTCATTCAATCAGACTTCATCTGAGTTTATCACAAAATACATCACGAAGTCATGAAAACCAAGTACAAATATTAGTCACGCACACAAAAGTACTTGAATCTCTTTCCTGCTTAAACTTCTCAACCTTCCATTTCTAAAGTAAATGGCAAATGGCTGAAAAAAATATGTTTGGCCTGTACATAAGTGCTTTCTTTTAGTACTGATAGCGTTCAGTTCTCCAACTATTATAACTAATATATGTTGCCAGTCTTACAAAAGCAGCTTCGGTGCAGTTTTTACTGGTCAGGGACAAAAGCCCATGCAGAAACTGCTAAAGATTCCTGAATGCATGTTGATGCTAAAAAAAACACTGAAAAAGCAGTCAGTTCAACTTGTAAAAGTGTCCTGCACTGTTCCGGCTTTGAAATTCAAAGAGCAACAATGTGGCTTAGACCCTTTGTTAGAGGAGCTGTGCATAAAATAGGGCCTTTTACAAGTTTTAGATGCAGAACAGTACGACCTTTTCTGTCATGGGCAAAACTCTCGTCCTAAAGTCCCTTTAACGCACTGTTTGCACTTGTACATATCTGACCTAGAATCATGTCTTCTTATTTGTAAAGCTTTGCAAATAAACTGTTCTTCACAGCATCTGTGTTCTGATATGGTACTGATGTATGGTGGTCACATGTCGGCTGGTGAGAAGCTGACTAGTTTATTATTTTTCAGGTAACTTGCGATGTGAAAAGTGCACAAAGTCAACGGCAACATCTGTTGAATCACGTTTGTGAAACGTATACAGTCGATCTATGTTATAGCGAAGCTCAGCCACAACCCTGCAGTAGACACCCCACTCTTCAGCCTTCTTCACAATGTGCTGCAAGATAAAAGATGAGTAATTAAGTCAATGTAATAATGCAGAAAAGAGCACACAAACAAGAAACTATCAATTCGACGACGCTTTTAAAAATTGAAAAGGCAGAAAGCACACAGTCCAAATTGACACCATAAGTTGTGACCATTTCAGACGGAATCAAAAGAAACAAAGCGGTGTCAAAAGAAAAAATGCATATAAAACACCAAATGCTGCTGACACACGTAGGTAGAGGGTCTATGACAGCAGCACCTGGAGCTAGTTCTCCACAGTAATAACTTTTTTCCACATCCCAACAGTTAGTTACAATTAGGGGTTGTACTTTTCAGTTGTTATTTCTTGAAAATTTGGAGGAAGATTTTCGGTGTCTATTTGAGAACACAATTTTCACTGTTTTTTTTCTTCCGCAGATATTATTTCTTGTGGAAGAATTACCATTTTGTCTTGTTTCTTTAGTGACATATGGGCACCCATGTGCGCTCAAAGGTCTGTATAATTTATCTTGCTTGCTTGTTCGCAAGAGCAGTTTATTTACAAGTAATTAATACACAAAGCATTGTGTTTAGAGCAATAGTTAGAATGTGAAATACTATCGCCATAAAAAAATGCATCAAGATGAAAGTGAGGTGAAGTGAATTAACAAAAACCTGGCTTCAAAAAAATTTCAACACATTATAGAAAAAAGGAACAGGCGAAAAAAACAGAAAAGGATGGAGATGCTGCGATGACCGTAGTGGAAGCCAGAACCCAACACTTTTTCAAGACATGTGTCATTGTTTCGAGCTGATAATGGCTTGATGTGATTACAAACACCGTCAGTGTCGTTACATGCTGCTCAAGAACTCCTTTATGAAGTGTGATGGTTTTAGGAAGGTGATGACAGTCTGTGACCAGAACATGCGGCGCTAGTAGACAATGCTTGATGAGGTAATGCAGTCTCTGCTCCACTGCTTGAGAGAACGCTGTGTGCAATGCATCCAAAGATACAACTGAGCTACTTAATCCAACCACCCTACTGTCTCACCGCACTGCTGTAACAGTTACTGAATATCTAGGAAAGCTACGACACACATAAGGAAGATACTGACCGTTTTCAGTTAGAACCGAACTTTAGAAAATGTGGCACATGCTTATCATTTCTTTTTCTATTATTTAAGTAGTTCACGTATGCAAGCACAGATCGTGCATCGTGCGAAAAGCTGAACGGCTTTTGGGCCGCTCACGTATGCTCCCTTTCACAGGCGGCATGATCGTCAATATATTTTACCGAGTCCTTTAGTTTGAGCGTTCAAACAAATATAAACTGCTAATACCATATACGCAGCAGAAACAGCATA
The DNA here is from genome assembly GCF_055824585.1 of Amblyomma mixtum. Taxonomy (NCBI): domain Eukaryota; kingdom Metazoa; phylum Arthropoda; class Arachnida; order Ixodida; family Ixodidae; genus Amblyomma; species Amblyomma mixtum. Next base: position 37,229,196 of record NC_143016.1, on the reverse strand, counting down.
GTAAGGTGTGGACAGAGAAAGCTTACCTCAACATATCAGCGTTTCATCGTGTACTATGCCAGGCAGACTAAAACACTTGCTATCACTTTCATTTCCTCAGTCAGATATGTTTAATGTGGTGAAGAACACTAGGGCTCGAAATTGCTGGGAATGATGCTTTCAGAGTTGCACACAAACAAGCAAGATAGAGTATTTTACATAAAATGCTAGTACCTCAGTTCTCTTCATGCCTTTTTATTCAGAAAAATGGCAGTATTCAGGTGGGTAGTGCATTATATATTGCCACAAACTTTGTCTGCTTTATTGTTTTTACACAAGAGTGCTGTTTATCACCTTCTTCTGCACAAGCCATGTTTATGATATCAGATAAATTCCTACTTTAATGCCTCCGGCCTCTTCTTGAGTCATCCTGATGATCTTTGAACGAATTAGAAAGTATGGAGACACATTCATACAGGGGCCCACTGTACACCTCAGCAGAGTACTTGATAAGTGCAAACTTCTACGACTACTGCCAACCCTGAATTTCTTCCTTGGAAAGAAATGGAAAGAAATGGAAAGAAATCTGCCAAATAAATGGCGACACTATGCTCTCAGCCTTCCCACTAGTCACGACTGCAACATTAAAAATTAGGAAAACTACCACGAAATCAACAGCATTATGTCTCGAGAGCCTAATGCCTTGACAGTATGCTGTTTGTTATCATTGATTTTATTTGTCAGAATTTCTACATTAAGTGGCTTAGCAATCAGCCCTCTGAAGCAAGTTCAGCTTGGTTACAGGGCGAATTAGAAGTTTCAAGAGAGTGACGCATGTAAAAGTTAGTAACAAAAAATGCACTGAATCTGAAATATTAGCGACAATGTCCACATTTAAACATGCAGCCGCAGTTATGCCTGTGAAATACTATAATACAACGAAGAAAACGCACTTACTTCTCGTGTTGAAGTTTTATGCAAACTGTACACAGAAGCTGACGACATGAACAGCGCTGTTTTCAGGAAAACCATGTCAAGACCTAAAGAAACAACACCATCAAAACAAAATTTCAGTGAGAACGTCATAAGTGCAAGCGCACACTAGACTATGCATTGCTGAAGCTGCAAAATGTGCACATTATGCCATGCCATAGAGTGCACCAGGATATTAATGTATTCATTCGAAGACAGGTTAGACATGAATGCTGGTGTAAGGCAACCAAAAAAATGTTTTTGATGTCACATTAGAAAAATGAACAGATTCAGAAATAAATATTTCGAGAAATGGAAAAGTGTCTGAAGCAAGCGTAAGAACGTTGACCATGGCTAATACATATCCGTTGCACGTTCATAGCAATCAATGCACATGAGGGTAGAATGGGCTTTCTAGAGTGAGGCACAGGGTCTCATGATGACGGCCAATGTTTGGCATGCTTAGGACTTTCAAACAGGATAGACTTTTTGTCGCTGGTGAGAACTAAAGCGTATATGGGTGCATTTCAATGCTGGAAGAGCTACGACAAACCGGCTGTCCTCGATTGTTGGTGTCATCACTCACTCACTATTGGCCACATTTCGATGGAGGTAAAATGCGAAAATTCCCATGTGCTGTGCAGGGTAAGAGTACGTTAAAGACTCCAGGTGGTCTAAATTAACCCAGAGCCCTGAACTAGGGCATCCTTCCATACAGCTAATGTGTCACTTCAGGACGTTAAAGCCAATATACCATACATAGCACTGCTTGTACTAACACAGGCAGCCATGCCATGCAAGCCAGTATGATGGCGAACATGCAAATGCCTCCGTAGCACTAGTATGGGTCTAGAGTAATGCAACAAGTAACCGGCAATCTAGCTCTACAATGAAATAAGTTGAATACAAAAGTTATCAAGAACACAAAAGAGGATTATGCTAGATTACAAACCACTCTCTGAATGGAAAAAAAAAGGGAGCTTAAGAGCCATGGGAGAAAGGTCTGAGGAGCATGCTCCGATATTTAACAAAAGCCCTGAGCATAACGGCAGATTATGTTGGTAGTTCTACAACAAGCTGAGGTGCTTACCATAAATGAGGCAATCATGCATCATAATACAACATTTTGGGCGAGTTGGTTACCTACACTCATTATTACAGCGCAAAGACGGCACAAAACAAGAAGGGGACACAACAGCGCTGACTGTCAACTAAGTTTTATTCGAGACCAGTAGGGTTTTATACTACCTGGCGATCAGAACAGGAAAACAAATATACAAGAATAGCTGTAGGCACGCGCAAGGGTACAGTAACGGCGGTTATCCGGCACGTGTCAGATTTCACAATCTAGATACTTCATCTCTTTCTGGGACAATGCCACTGACACGTGCCGGATAACTGCCGTTACTGTACCCTTGTGCGTGCCTACAGCTATTCTTGTATGTTTGTTTTCCTGTTCTGATCGCCAGGTGGTAAAAAACCCTACTGGTCTCGAATAAAACTTAGTTGACAGTCAGCGCTGTTGTGTCCCCTTCTTGTTTTGTGCCGTCTTTGCGCTGTAATAATGAATCATGCATCACTTTGCAATCATCATCAGCCTGACTACGCCCACTGCAGGGCAAAGGCCTCTCCCACGTCTCTCCAATTAACCCTGTCCTTTGCCAGTTGCAGCCACCGCATCCCCGCAAACTTCTTAGCCTCATCCACCCACCTAACTTTATGCCGCCCCCTGCTACGCTTGCCATTTGGTTTGTTCATAGAAGGTTGTGGCCAAGTACTACACCAGGGTTGTGAAAAGCTCTGGTGAGGGAATGCACTGTCGGTTCTGGTTACCGAGATCAGGCCGCACCCCAGGCCTGGTAATGCAACTGTATCGACACATGGAGTTTTCTTTTAAAACATGGGGGAGAACTGCGCAGGCCCGGGATTCAAACCCTGGTCCTCTTGCACGTGAGACGGACGCTCTACCCGTACACTATCGCTGCACTACAACCACATGCAAAAAAAAAGCACAAATTCAAGTGCTAATCATCAATACATACAGCTAGGGGTCGGACTTTTCGGTTTTTATTTTTTGAAAATTTTAGCGCACTTGTTTCTGAGTTTATTACAGAACACAGCTTTTGGTCTCTTTTGGCGAATATTATTTTCTATGGAGAAATTATTAGTATTTTTCTGACAATATAACATGGTATTCTTGTGTGATCAGAAGTCACCTAGAATTTCTCTTGATCTTTAGTCATCCCAATTATTCCATTTACATGTAATTGACACAAAAATTGTTGCACTTACAACTGTGCTTTTAGGAAGAAATGCCATCACCATTAAAAGTGCAGTGCAAGGAACCGTAAGACAAAAGTGCAACTGGAAGTTGATTGCTAAAAGCTATGTCGCCATGCTACTGTTTGGTTTCTGCATTGGGTGGACTGAGAGGTTGAGCTTCACATGGTCTGCATGCTGATGAGAGCGACAGAACACGACACTTTTTAACAATGCAGCTGCCATAAGTGGGTGAAAGCAGCTAATAAGGGCAACATATCATAGAGGGAAGTTTATTTATAACTTATTTACAAATCGACCAAGGCATTCACTGCATTCAAAGCGATCAGGAACGTTAGGCCAGAGCTCACTCCTCACGAAACACTGTCAGCCTGACTGACTTAACTAGCGCAAGGTGTAGTCGTTCTTCGTTTACTGGACCAGTGTCAGCACCAAGCTTCGCCCTGTCCACTCACTTCATAAGTACACCAAAAGCAGAGTCAAGACTACCCTTTTGGCGCCAAAAACACCCTTACCAGAAGTACGTCAGCGCCCACAAGGTTGTTTACTCGCAAACGCTGCATAAATTCCACAACGCCGTTTATGCACAGCTGCAGGACAAATCACACACTCAAACGGACAGTGGAAACTGAACGGGAGCCAATATGCAGCTGGTACTGCATGCATCGCTCTGCTGCTGAATACGGCCTTCTGCTGAACTGCCATACGAGGAATCTACGTGGCAGCTGTGCCTCATGGGATGGAAGGGACCTTACAGGGCCTTGACTTTTCGCAGTTGGCTAAACGCCATTTCTGCAGTTTACCATGATTGTTTTCAAACAAACCTATTTGAATGGTGCCTAGTAGAAGAGGGGGAGGGAGGAAGAAGGCAGTGCGACCAACCCTAAAAAACTGGAAGGGATACTTAAGACCTGCCTTAAAGAGTGTGATGCCATAGCATTAATGGGTTAATCACAGTGTATGCTGAATAGGTCGTTCTCAACTTTACATGCACAGATCCATGGAAGTCCTCATATGACTCCTGGCGTAATGGTGCCACTGCCCCGGCAGGTGGCTGTTTCAAACAGGGCTTGCAAGGCCCAGCTTGCTCTGCCCGAGCAACCTCTCGCTACCAATGAATAACTTAACTGCCGCCTGCAATGGTGAGCAGTTTGCTCACAATTCAGTGTGGGCAGGTTGTGCTTATGTCTTAAGGGCACGCGACCTAGGTGACCCACCTGACATCTAGGTTGCTTTGCTATGGATGTTTCATGAATTTTTCAGTCACTGTCAATGACGACAATAAAAACGCCAGTTTTTCTGCAACATGAGATACTTAATGTTGTTGCTTGAATGGCTTAAGAAAACAATGAGCCAACGCTATGCAGGCGTTGGCTGGGTTATGACCCTCTGCACAACAACCCACCAGTCGGCCAGGCCGGGGGACGCTTGTACCCTTTTGACCGGTGGGTGCCCGGCGGTGGGTTGGTTTCGAACCACCCACCTCCCGCAGCCGAGACGGGCGCTCAAACCACTAGGCCACGACTGCGGCCACGACGACAGGTACCTGACTGCTGGAGCCTCCTGGTTTGCAACAGTGCAGCAATATCCCAAAGCGCACAACTGCGCTGCTTAATTTTTTAATGGTTTGGTTTATTGGTGTTTAACATCCCAAAGCAACTCAGACTATGAGGGACGCCGTAGTGAAGGGCTTCGGAAATTTCGACCACCTAGGGTTCTTTAACGTGCACTGACATCGCACAGTACACGGGCCTCTAGAATTTCGCCTTCATCGAAATTCAGCCGCCGCGGCCGGGATCGAACCCGCGTCTTTCGGGTCAGCAGCCGAGCGCCGTAACGACTGAGCCACCGCGGCGGGGCTTAATGTTTTAATGTTCTCTATTGAGTGTGACGTCCATTGATAGGCAGCTAGTTGTGACATGGGTACTAAAGAATACGGACATTTTCCAGTTAAAACCAAATTGTGAAAATTGAATTCGGCATACATTGGCCGTTTTGTTTTCTGTTAAAACTAGAAAGTCCAACCCGTGGATATAGCTAATAGCATACTGATCTGCCGTTTATCCTATGTGTCAACATGCCACTGAAATAAAGTATGTGCACTGAATACTACATGCATTTTGGTCTTTAACAATAAATATGTGCAATATAACCAGTACAAAAGCTGTGGCTTTTGGTTTCATGCACAAAAAGCTGTAAAGAGGACAATGCAGAAAAAAACTTTTTTGCAAATGGTTCATAACAGTGCCAAAAATGAGCAAACATCCTTCTAACAGGTATCAATTTTTGGCATTATCATTGTCCTCACTTATGCAAAAATTTATTCATTGCATAAGCCAGTGGTCTAAAATATGATGGTACTAAAATTGAAAAATCATTTTTCAGTCCCTTGGTTTTTGACATCAGGCTCACAAATATTATTATTCTGCAGAAGGTATTTTTGTGTCCCTGGATATTAAGCCATGCAGATACACTGACTCAAAATGTAGTGTCCCCATTTTTGCAAGACATGCGAAGTGCACAAAGAAGCGTCATTTGCAGTAATTTTAGACTATTACAGTAGACTGTAAAATGTCACCACAAAGTTTCCAACACAAATAAATGGTACTTTTATGCTAAAACATAGTTTACATAAATACCATTCCTTAAGGTCGAACTTCGGCACTTTATTTTAGAAACAGTTTGTTAAAATTTGGTAGTTGTAACGCTAATAATTTAGCAATAAGAGCAAACTTTCTGATGTAGAACATTTTACTGAATACCAAATAAATTTCTGGCATAAATAGGCATTTTACTCAATACCAAATAAAAAACACTTTTACACACAACTAATTTCTCCTTGTGCACATCTATCTCAATCGCTCACCTTTTGTCCTTGTGCCAAATGGGGGGTTCATTACTACAGTGTCAAACATAGCCTTCCACCTTGTGTCAGGGCCCAATGTGAGGTCCCACTGGACTGTGTCCACAGACGCTATTTCCATCTCCACACAGTTTTGAGCGCACACTTGCAAAGCGGCCGCATCGATGTCAAATCCCACGACATAGCTGGTATAGGAAAAAAAAAAAAAACATAATTCACACACTTCCAAATTTACAAGAGGTATTCTCAAATCTTTCAAAGCAGTTTACTGAATCCAGGAAGCTTTCAAACCGAGATGAAACAAAACAATTTAATCAGAGAGGACAGTAATCAGAGTACAGTAAAGTACTATTTTTTTTCTTTCGATAACAGCAAAAGAAACCCGGTGCATCTTGCAGGAACATTTTTTTCCTTTCTGAAAATTTTTTTTCCTTTACCAATTGGGTGCAGCGTTTCATATCCTCTTGCGGTGCGACTTTAATGTTTGCTTTTTAAGACATTTCGCGAAAAATGAAGTAACGAATTTTTCGGAACCAGACTAGCGCGCGTGTGCGGCACAGCAACCGTTTAAATAGTCAGTGTTCGTACATACACAGCACTGAGCACAGAACCAGAATCAAATTAAGCAGATAAAAGTATTCCACTGCATGAAAAAATGACGGCACGGTAGGCCACTTTCCCCAGAAACTCATACTCCGCATTAATGAGCTTCACACATACAGGTTCAAAACGAGAACTCACCCTGCATTTAGAATAGCAGCGCCTATGCTGAGTATTCCGGCGCCACAGCCAAGATCGGCCACACACATGCCTTCGAGTTCTCCTTGGCTGAACACATGATGCATCACATGAGCTACGAGGGACAACATGAGTCAGTAAATCTGTCACTCCTAAACTAGGCACATTTCTATCATACAGGCACTGAGACAATGTCCCAAAACTCAAGATGTGACCATACCTGCAATATCTGGCGGTGTTGGGTACTGCTCCAAATGAACATTCGGATTATCAAAAGTGTCCACACTATCCAGGATGCTTTTTAATTGCTTGAGCTTCATTATGATACGAGCAAGAAAGCACTTTAACGAGGCTGATGTGACTTCCAATCGTTAGAAGCACAACACATGTTCATTAATGCTCCACAAATCTTATCGACCACAACTAAACCACCGTGACCGTCGCGGTAGTGTTCTAGATGCGGTAATGTTTTCCTACTGTGGCTCATGTAGCCATCAAAGCGATTATAGTTTTCACCACGGCTAACCGCAGTTACCACGGTTCTCCCAATGCTTTCCCCATGGAGGCCGCCATCTTAAATACACTGTTGCCAAGAGCATTATTGAAACGCGCTGAGTTGGAAACAGCGACAGGCGCCAGGGTGAGCAGCTGACCCACGTGGTCACCGCCAAGCATCCGCCAAGGCTATGGCGCTGCGGTCGCTTTATGATGGGCGCGTCGTCTGCTACTCCCAGCTCTAGGAGCGTCACCAGCCAGTGGCTCACGATGCGTACAAAAACGTATTTAAAGAATATAAACGGAGTTTCTGCCTTAATCGCTTCCGTATTAAATAAACAAGACGGTTTAGTAGAATTTACACCCATAACTTTAGCGCGACACGTTAAAGACGCGTTGACAAATGGCTGATTGTCTCATTCCGACTTCCTATCTGGACAAACTTTCAGGGAGCCGATACAGGGCGGGAATGCTGTGTTCCGTCAAGAAAGCTTAAAAGCTCGTTGTTCGGACTGCTCTAAACGTATCTGCATGCATGCCAGGGAAAGTTAGTTCGTTTAGCGTCCTAGAGGCCGGTTTTGGTGGCTTTTAAATGCCAGATTTTGTATTTAATGAACTGATTTTAGAAGTAAACGAAAGTTTGCACCCAAGTCGAGGCAGAAAAATTCAGTAGGTGTTTCAATTACTACCCAAATGTCAATCTTTCAATCTTTTATCCATTAAGACAACTGCTAGAAGAAGCTACCCAGCAAACCAAAAACCTCTCAGAGACGTCTAGCTAGACGTCTCTGAGAGGTTTTTGGTTTGGTGGGTAAAGAAAAATCACCTAATATGGTGCCTTTCTGCTGCAGTCGATGCTGCAAGATGAGCAAGGAGCCCGCGCTTGGCGAAATTCAGTGCTGTTGTACGACTTCAGTCGAAGACTTAGAGGTGTTCTAAGCGACGTGTAACAGTTATCCGCCAGAAAAACAAAGAAGGTAAGCATTAACGTTCAGCACAGAGATGCACGGCCTGGACATGGCTGACGAAACGCACCATAAAAACTACTTTGTACAGCCGCATATTACCTACCCAGGTAACACCGAACATTAGAATAGTGTTATAAAAATGTTATGTAAGTTGGAGTAATGTTACATGTTGCATAGTAACTTTACATTAACATTAAAAATTAACATATAACGTTGTAAGTTACATAGGAAATGTTACTTTCACATTCTAAACAAACGTTGTTTTAATGTAATCTTATAAATTTTATTATAATGTTAGAGTCGCAACTATAAAAAAACATTGCAAATATATTTCGAGCACCGATTTCCAGACATTTTTTCACTGTTCTTAGAGTAAAGATGTTTTTCAACTAACCTAACCTTGTAACCACATCTCTTAGATAGCACCCGCCATAGATTACATGAAGAGCCCCATTATTTAGTCACAAAACTTTAGTTATTACCCATTCCCCACTGTCGCTCATGGGACATCCCGCAGTAGCGAGTATATAAGCTCGGCGGCATGATATCCGTTTGGAGGGGAGTGAATACGAGTTACTGTGCTGTAGTGTAGTGGAGAAGGTGTCGCTCTTGTTGTTGGTTCTTGCTAAGGGTTGTAAGTTGTGTGCCGTCACCACTGGCAGGCCTGCATCCTTGTGCAGGGCTGCTTCACCATTTTCGAGAATGTTGCATTTATGTTGTTTACATGTTTCATGAATGTTTGGGGAAGGTTATTCGAACGTTTATATGTAACATTACAAAAACATTAGAAAAAAGGACATTAAGGACACTGAAATAACATTTGAGCGTAACAAAAATGTAACATTATCGCAATGTTTCGGTGCTACCTGGGTACGTGGTGAATTTTATCAAGCTAAACTACGAGGGAGCAAGAGGCACGTCGTGTTTCTTCAATTTCACCATGTGAAACCACAGAAAGGAGGGCTTCCAGTTTCGGCCGAGATGTACACCCAAGTGCTCAACCCTGAGCATCCTGAACTTTAGTACCCCAAGCTTAGAACGCACGCGAACTTAGCAATACGTAGACGAATTCGAACTAGTGCACGTCAAAATATTGAGGGAGAGAAATCCTCGAGCAGCAACAAGAAGCAAAAAAACATGGGACAGACCAGTGCCCTAGGAAACTTTCTGCGAGTATTCGAAACGTCGGATGCACCCAGCTAAGCGGGGGTCACTGGGAAAGGTACTGAGGATGCCGCAGCCAGCTGGTGACCACATGGTGCATGTACTGCCTTTACTATGCCAGCTTAGATCCTGCAGTGCATGCAGTACCGGTGTGCCCATATCCTAAGAGTGTGACTGCGGATCTCTGGCGACCTTTTCGCAGTGACAACGGAGTGGCCGGCTTAGGCACGTGTTGAGAAAGATCAGTGGAGTCCGCCTAGAGAGTGCCACCCCAACGGTACTGCGCCGGGCGGCGCGCCCATCACCGGCGAGAGGAGCAGCAGCATTCGCTGGCCACCAAGTTCTCGAGCGTGGTAGTCATCACGCCGTCTTCGTCCAGGTACGTCACGTTCAGGGGCATGTATGTGGCCCAGTTGCAGCTGGACACCTGCGAACATAATTGTGATGTCGTTGCTGCGGGGAAACATGTTGGTCAGCGCGCACTTCTGCATGCTGAGAATTCAGAAAAGAATCCGTTGTTCCGCTTTGGCGGCTTCGTCCAGGTACGTCACGATCAGGGGCATGTATGTGACCCAGTTAAAGCTGGACACCTGCGAACATAATTGCGATAAAGATGCTGTGGAGGAACATGTTGGGCAGCGCAAAAGAATCCGTTGTTCCGCTTTGGCGGCTTCGTCCAGGTACGTCACGATCCGGGGCATGTATGTGACCCAGTTACAGCTGGACACCTGCGAACATAATTGCGTTAAAGATGCTGTGGAGGAACATGTTGGGCAGCGCGCACTTCTGCATGCTGAGAATTCTCAGAAAAGAATCCGTTGTTCTGCTTTGGCGGCTTTGTCCAGGGATGTCACATTGAGGGGCATATACATTATGTGGTCCGGTTGAATTAAGCTGAACGCCTGCCAATGTAATTGCGATATAGATTCTGTGGAGGAACATCTTGGTCCGCGCGCACTTTTGCATGCTGAGAATTATCGGAAAAGAATCCGTTGTTCCGTTTTGGCGGCTTTGTCCAGGTACGTCATGTTCAGGGGCATGTATGTGGTCTAGTTGAATTAATCTGTACGCCTGCGAACATTATTGCGATATAGATTCTGTGGAGGAACATGTTGGACAGCGTGCACTTCTGCATGCTGAGAATTCTCAGAAAAGAATCCGTTGTTCCGCTTTGGCGGCTTCGTCCAGGTACGCCACGTTTAGTGGCGTGTATGTGGTCCAGTTGGAGCTGGACACCTGCGAACATAATTGTGATATCGATCCTGTGGAGGAACATGTCGGACGGCGCGAACTGCAGCATGTCCAGAATTCCCAGAAAAGAATGTGTTCTTTCGTTTTGGCGGCTTCGTCAAGGTATGTCACGACCAGGGGCATGCATGTCGTCCAGTTGAATTAATCTGTACGCCTGAGAACATAATTGCGATATAGATGCTGTGGAGAAACATGTTAGGCAGCGCGCACTTCTGCATGCTGAGCATTCTCAGAAAAGAATCCGTTGTTTCACTTTGGCGGCTTCGTCCAGGTACGTCACGGTCAGGGGCATGTATGTGACCCAGTTACAGCTGGACTCCTGCGAACATAATAGTGATATCGTTGCTGCGGGGGAACATGTTGGTCAGCACACACTTCTGCATGCTGAGAATTCTCAGAAAAGAATCCGTTGTTCCGGTTTCTCAGCTTCGTCCAGGTACATCACAATCAGGGGCATGTATGTGACCCAGTTACAGCTGGACACCTGAGAATATAATTGCGGTATAAGTGCTGTGAAGGAACATATATGGCAGCGCCACTTCTAATTCTCAAAAAAGAATCCGTTTTTCCGCTTTTGGCGATTTGCAGCATGTTCAGAATTCTGAGAAAAGAATGCGTCGTTCCACTTTGGCGGCTTCGTCTAGGTACCTCACGTTCAGGGGCATGTATATGGACTAGTGAAGCTGGACACCTGCGAACATAATTGCGATATAAATGCTGTGGAGGAACATATTAGGCAGCACGCACTGCTGCATGCTGAGAATTCTCAGAAAAGATTTTGTTCTTTCGTTTTGGTGGCTTCGTCCAGGTACGTCACGATCAGGGGCATGTGTGTGGCCCAGTTACAGCTGGACACCTGCGAACATATTTGTGATATAGATCCTGTGGAGGAACATGTTGGACAGCGCGAACTGCAGCATGTCCAGAATTCACAGAAAAGAATTTGTTTTTTCGTTTCGCCGGCTTCGTCCAGGTACGTGACGATAAGGGGCATGTATGTGGTCCAGTTGAATTAATCTGTACGCCTGAGAACATAACGGCGATATAGATGCTGTGGCGGGACATGTTGGACAGCGCGAATTGCAGCATGTCCAGAATTATGAGAAAAGAATGCGTCGTTCCACTTTGGCGGCTTCATCTAGGTACCTCACGTTCAGGGGCATGTATGTGGTCCAGTGAGGCTGGACACCTGCGAATAATTCGCGATATAGATGCTGCGGGGAACATGTTGGGAAGCGCGCACTACTGCATGCTGAGAATTCTCAGAAAAGAATGCGTTGTTCCGCTTTGGCGCCTTCGTCTAGGTGCGTTACGTTCAGGGACGGCCCAGTTGAATTAAGCTTGACACCTGCGAGCATAATTGCGAAATAGATGCTGTGGAGGAACCTGTTTGGCAGCGCGCACTGCTGTGTGTTGAGAATTCTGAGAAAATAATGCGTTGTTTCACTTTGGCGGCTTCTTCCAGGTACGTCACGTTGAGGGGAATGTATGTGGCCCAGTTGAATTAATCTGGAAACCTGCGAACATAATTGCGATATAGATGCTGCGGGGGAACATATTGGGCAGTACGCACTGCTGCATGCTGAGAATTCTCAGAAAAGAATGCGTTGTTCTGCAGGGGTGGATCGTAGATGTCCCTGCCATTTCTGCGCCTCCCCATGTCTCATGTGGTCGGGGGCACCATATGACCAATTTTGGTGGGCTGTGGCCCTGCCCCTGCCTCACGGGCATCTGGTTGGCATATGGATCTTGATATTTGCTCGCCTTGCGTGCACACGCAGTCTTTGTTTTGTTTGCTCTTCTTTTTTTATGTTTATTTTTATTCTTTTTGTTCGTTTTAAATTTTTTGTTTTCACTTTTTCTTTTTTTTCTAGCTGTTTTATTTTTCATGTTTTGATTGTTTTGTTATTTTTAATTTCGCTGGTTCTTTTTCTTTCCTTCTTTACTGCGTTTTTGCCATTTACTTGAATCTCTTTTCTATTTCCCTTTTTTAAGTACCCCTTCTGCTTTAAGCCCATTATCTCCTGTTTGTTTTTTTTCTCCTTGCTTTTTCTTCTCTTTTGTTCCTTCCTACACATCCCTGCACCATCCCTCCTCCTGGCCGCCTGCGAGCCTGTCTGAAGAATCTGGGCACGCTGGACCCATACATGTTTCATTTCGACCTCCCTAATTCCTGATCCTTCAGGGGCGTCTTGCCCTAAAGATCACTTTTGCCCAGTCATCATTTGCGTCTCTTTTTTTCTCTCTTGTAATTGGTTTTTCTTCAATTTTCCCTTGGGCGCTTGCCTCGTTTCTTTTATTTTCAACTGGCTCACCTGTGATAACCTCTGGTTGGGTGCGTCTTCCTCTCGCATTTCTTTTTTATTTTATTTCCTTTCCTGAGAGATCTACAATAAAAGGTACACCGCGTTCAGGCGCATGTATGTGGCCCAGTTGAATTAAGCTGGACACCTGCAAACGTAATTGCAATATAGATGCTGTGGAGGAACCTGTTGGGCAGAGGGCGCTTCTGCATGCTGAGAATTCTCAGAAAAGAATGCGTTGTTCTGCTTTGGCGGCTCTAATATTGAGGGTTGAGTTTTGTACATTACAGTGGTTGGCCAAGAAACCAGAAAAAGTGCATATTTTTTTTTTGGTTATGAATCTTCGCGAAGCATTAAAATGTAACATAAGTTGGGTCATTCAGCGCTGGCTCTTGGAACTTAGACGGACCACAAGAGATACTGATTCTTCTGAAATGAAGTGCAGTCTGTAACCGGATGGTTTTTCACACTGCTTTAGAGATGTGATAAAAAACACAGGTGGCTATTTACACATGCTTCTGGACATTACACAACACAACTTGCAAAGCGTTTAATGCATAAAATGACGATTATGGGCGAAATACAATTTCAAAAACAACATGGTGATTGCTGGTATTCACCCTAGATAAAAAGTCATGAAATAAACTTCAAAAACATCACACCACAGAGAGAAAGAAAAATCTAAAAAGCCAGTGAGGCCTTTCTCTTGAAGCAACATAGTATTACCTGTCTCCTTGCGTTCTTTAATTTCACCGGGTGAGTCGGTGGGCAGAACGTAACTTGCTCATTCTTCGTTTCCTTGCACTGCAGTTGTTCAGTGCTTTCTGTACACCAGCAGTGATGTAGAGGGATGGGGCATTAGGTATGCTCTTATATTTCTATACAGCAGTTTTCTATATTCTCTGTTCCTACAGTTCAAATTCTGGTGAAAATGGTATATTATTGCAAATTTTGCATCTTGCTTTTCTATATTGTTATTTTGTTTACGTGTCTACGATAGATTGTGCAAGCATTATGCTCAAAAACCCATACTTTGTGCTTGTGCGGGTTTTTTGTTGTGGCTGAGAGGGTGGGATGGCATACATCCTCAGGTATAACCTGGCGTAAACATTATCACACATGCTACACAAGTTTGTGGACACTTTAACGTGTTGTTAGGTCAGGACTAGTGACTATTGATATGACAACTCCTTTTGCACTGCAAAACATTTTGAAGTGCAATGTTTAATGTGCCAGTAGGCACATATTTGATGAACATAGGTGTTGTGGAACGCACAAAAAGAAGCTGTGTCTAGGTTTGTCCGATTGCAGGCCACTGTGAAGTGCAGGCCATTGTGAAGTTTTGTACAAGTCATTTAAAATTTTGCTCACATAAAGCCTTCTCCTTCAAAGTGTGTTAAGTCAAAAATTCGCTCCTGAGATTTCACAGCAGGGCCAGAAACACGTGTGCAGAGCCGTAATAAATGCTCCAATGAGAAAGCAGGTCGTATTATGGCACCCATGGGTCGAATTCTCCGAGCAGTTCTCTCGGGAAATTGTTTCAGTTAAAAGTTCGCTCATCTTTGGAAAGATTTGCAGTCTGTGAAAGACACCGACCTCTTGTTAATTGGTATTGGTCGCGCAAAGAAGCAGTGGTGCCGTGGAGCAAACTGCTTGTCCGGCGTCAGCTTATACCAATTTACTGCCTATTGTAGTGACTCGTCAGTGCTGCACGGCCGCCCCATCGCATGCGAAGCTTTTGTGAGTGCATCGAAGAACACGTTTCCACCTTCGGCAGCTCAGCAGAAGAACATGGGACGTCCCAGTGCCCTAGGAAGCTTTCTGCGAGTATTCGCAACGTCGGATGCACCCAGCTAAGCGGGGGTCATTGGGAAAGGTACTGAGGATGCCGCAGCCAGCTGGTGACCGCATGGTGCATGCACTGCCTTCACTATGCCAGCTTACGTCTTGCAGTGCATGCCGTGCCGGTGTGCCCAGCTGCCACACGTGTGAGTGCGGTTTTCTGACTACCCTTTCCCAGCGACCACAGAGCGGCCTGCTTTGGCACATGTTGAGAGAGATCAGTGGAGTCCGCCTAGAGAGTGCCACCCCAACGGTATTGCGCCGGGCTGCGCGCGCATCACCTGCGAGAGGAGCAGGGGCATTCGCTGGCCACCAATTTCTCGAGCGTGGGTGTCATCACGCCATCTTCGTCCGGGTACGTCACGTTCAGGGGCATGTATGTGGCCCAGTTGAATTAAGCTGGACAACTGCGAACATAATTGTGATCTCGATGCTGTGGAGGGACATGTTGGGCAGCGCCCGCCACTGCATGCTGAGAATTCTCATAAACGAATGCGTTGTTCCGCTTTGGCGGTTACAATCTTGAGTTTGAGTTTTGTACATTATTGCTTTGCTGTTGTTGACCAAGAAACCATAAAAACTCTATTCGTGGCATCCACAATAGAATGAGCCTGATATAAAAATGGAAAGGAAGGAAGGTAGCATCAAGTCCGTCCTGCTTTTTACGTGACGTCAGCGTTCTATGGAATAACAATGCCAGGCGTAAAGCACGAAATGTAGAGTTGGCTGAAGGGATTGGGTTACGGGTGTTTTACAGTATGGTGTCACATTCGAAATGAAATCTCAGATAAACCGCGTCAGAACTCTATGGGACGGCAAAATATAAATCTGGCTGTGTGTTTAGCTACGAAACGGTGCTGGCGAAAATTTTCAGCCTACCGAATGCTTACTGCGTAGACATATACCGGCTTACAGGACGCCGGCTGCGCAAGCCTAGTGTCCCCGCCTGGCCCCACCCATGCCACAGTGCATGTGCAGGAGGGTGCTCAAGTCTTTTGTGTAGCAGAAAAGAATATCGAGCAAAATGTTTGGGCCCTTTTAGATACCCATCATAGGGACCACTGGCCCGTATGCGTGTCTGTGGAAGGAGCGGGTTGTTTTGAAGTAAAGGGTCCTCCAGTCGCGAGTAACCCAGACAAAGCAACATCTGGAGGATGTACCTTTGTTTCTATTGCGTCATCCTGAGGCCGTCCTCAGCTTGACCTCAGCAAGTCCTCACCGGTCCTGTAGTCCGCTCTCACGACAACGTAGAACTTGCTGAAAAAAAATTCTTTGGCCTATTTTCACACCACCAGGTTATTTGGTGCAAAGAATGTGCGACGTTAGTTGCTCACTGTGCGCAACAATTACGGGGATGGTGTAAAAACAGCTGCAGCTGTTAGTGGATCATTCCTGACGTAGACGCCATTGGCTTTGTTGGAGCCTGTAACGTGGTTCTGCGCAGTCACGTCACCGCAAACTTCGAGCCGTTGGAGCATGTCTTCCGCTCGCAGGTCACGAGGGTACTCAATGCTTCTGATTGGTTGAACAACGAGCGCCAAGTTGGCAGCGGTACAGTGTAGCAGCGGTGAGGAAATTCGGGCAGGCCCGAACCGGTGCAAAGAGGTTCATGGGGCGCAAAGGATGTCATTATGACGGAGCACATTCAACAGCTGCGCTGGTAAAATCCATTAATAAGAAACTATAACCTCACTCATATTTTTTCTTCGTTTGTGCTGAATTCCACCTAATAGTTCGTAAAACGTTGGCCGCGCTAAGAAAGATTAATTGTTTATTACTGGTTCATCATATTCATCGAAGACGACGGGTTCCTCATCGCAGAGGCTTTTTAGTGCGAAGCACTATTCAGGTGGCGTCTATCACAGCCTGAGTCACTTTGGGAAGTTAAGCCCCATAAACAAACCAACTATTCTGACAGGTAAACCCTGAGCAAGTTCTTGCGGTGTTTTCACGCTAAATACCGTTAAAAAAAAATAAATTAAGAATAAAGCAACCTTTGCGAAAATTGCACCTTGACGGTGTACTACAACTCCATTGCACAAAATTTTTCCTGTGCCGCCTACGGGTGGGATGTAAATAACTGTAAACCAACCAGTTCAAAAATAGAACTGCCCTATGCGACCGTAAACATTTCCACTTCACGCTCATGTCCGAAAACTACACTAGATTTTTTTTTTTCACAAACATAGCTGCCAAACGAAGACGATCGGCATGCCCAAAGCGGCAGGAACTATGGCAGTAGAAGTAAAACTCCTCATTTCAGAAATGTTGAACTGTATTTGCGAACTGAACCTTTGGCATGAGCGTTTAATGTGTAGAGTTTGTGCTGCTCCTTGACGTGTTCCTGTTATGTCACGCAGCATTCAAGTCTGGTGGTGCTGTTTCAGGAATATGCTTCTTTAAAATCTAATTTCATTACTTGACCATGAAGTATGGTGCCTTTATATTATCCATGTCCGATCGTTATATTATTCTCCGTTACCGATTCTCGTACAGCAGACCATGAGAGCTTAATCAAGCTGCTTCGCATGCAAGGCCCATTTTTCTATGCTTTCCTAACAATCTCGAAACAAGTGTGGGAATAAAGCCTCGTCAGGGCTGGTTCATGTTGCATGGAGCACCTGTGTCATGCAACTCGCAGGTCACTCCGTGCGCCCGCACTGCACGGTGGGGACGCCAGACGCGCGCGTTACGCGTTGCAGCTGCGCTGTGCGCTGCGATCGCTTACCGCTCTGACGCAGGGGCGCCTGCTTCCCTTTCCGCGACGCCTCCGTCCGCCGCGACAGTGACACGCGCCGCGGCAGTAGGAGTACGTGAACCCTTCGGGGAAGAGCACGTTGTCCAGGCCGAGCTCTGCGCGGTTAGCAACGACGGCACTGGGAGTGAGGAGGAGGGTGCGACTGCCGAAGCACTGGGCACTCTCGTCGCGTCTGGCTGCAGCTGAATTCGCAACCCATGTCAGACACGTCTCGGATACAAGAAACCAATTAAGCCGCTAAAAAAAAAAATGTGATGCGTATCTCATCGAAAGCGCTCGCCGTAGCTGGCAGCAGCAGGATGATAGACTGTTCGTGTGCCTTCTGAGTGGTGGGTGGCTCTTGTTTCTTTATTTCTCTCTCTCTCTCTGTAATCTTGTTAAAGCACCTCTTTCGTATTCCGTGACCAAATGCGAACGCACTCTGTGTGTCCCTTCTTGGCTAAAGGCTAAAGCCGTGGAGGCGGATAGAAGTGGATGTGCTAAGGGAAAACCCTCCAACTGTTTCGTTTCTTGAATCTGCTGAGAAGCGAATCGTTTCTGGAGTAAGAGACCTGAGAAGCCAACCTTACATATTTTCCTCTGTATATTTTCTTTGGATTATATCCGTGTGAAAATATTCGAAAGATCGAGATGTCGCCACATTTATCTACGTGGCTCCTGGCTGCTGCCCTTAATCCTCAGCAAGGAGCACTATGCTTAAAGACGTCAACCAACGTTGGAGCGAGAGGTCCAGTGGCTGCGCCTGTTTCTGCAGACGTTTTGAACGTTGGGTGCCTTAGTGTGCTCGGCATGCGTTGCTTCGAGGCAGGAGGTAGCGTGTGCCTCACCTGCGAAGGTGACCTCGAACTCGGCAGGCGTGCATCCTCCGCGCTGCCCACTGTCGCCGTCAGTGCCGGAGGCCTCGTCCTGGGCCTTGCGCCGGCGACGCCGGTGGGGCCTGCATGGGGACGTACGAAGGAGGTCAGCACGCTGTACACCTCTCCCCGTGAACGGAGGACTCCACCCGCTCTTGTGTTGCACTGTTACAAAAACTTATAAGGCGCTGAACACCAGAGGTGAAAGGTGGCCGGTACGACGCTTGCATGCAAGCATCCATTGGAACCTGGTTGCTCGTAAAAAAAAAAAAAAGGTAAAGGTAGGAGTGTTGGAATATTAAATTTTTCGAAAGGAATTTCGAAGGCGAAGAATAAATTTAATACGCTCAATTCTAAAAAAAACAACAACAGAAAAAGGTAAATAGGCAAATGCTGTTGTCCTTAAATTTGTTTTTTTTTTCATAATAGTGTATGGTATTTGCAGTCGAAAGAAAATGACAGCCTGTTTCCGTAGTTAGGCCAAATCCGAATTAGGTGCGCTAGCGCTGCGTGGGCATTGTTTTACTTTTGTGGCGTCCACCTGTCATCCATATATCCCAGCGCTGAGCAAACAAAAGTATGAATATTGCGTTCCCCAACTTACACGGCGCGAGAAAAACGAGCAAAATGGCGGTCGCTGTAACAGAGCCTCGAGAGTGAGGACATGGCAGTGTATGTAGTTGCGGATACTCATCTTCGATGCCTTGAAGAACGACCAATACACACGCTGGCACTGGGCAGGATGCAGTCGTGATGGTGTGGGGAAAAAGGGCCGGGTTTTGAGAATGTTTCGTAGAAACGTTGCATCATGGACGGTGTTGGCCTGCCCTTGCACTGAGCATGTGTAGATCAGCGGAGACTTTATCGGATTTTCTGTGCTCATTGGTGTTGTATACATCACAATTGTCGGCGGTCGACATGAAAGCAACATTCATGTTATACAGTGCATAACAAGGCTGTACTTGACCTGGACAAAAATGGAGAGATACACTCATGGATGATTTCAGTGGCCACATACAGCCGTTGGACGGATATCAGTATCCCAATGGTTAACTGCTAATCCAGACACAAAC
The DNA here is from genome assembly GCF_055824585.1 of Amblyomma mixtum. Classification (NCBI taxonomy): domain Eukaryota; kingdom Metazoa; phylum Arthropoda; class Arachnida; order Ixodida; family Ixodidae; genus Amblyomma; species Amblyomma mixtum. The sequence continues at coordinate 37,209,656 of NC_143016.1, read as the reverse complement.
CACGGCGCGATTGTGCATTGATTGTGCACATGTGTCGGCCAAGCTCGGGCGACGAGTCCACATTGGTGAACAGGGTTGAGGGAGTGACCGGAACTGTATCAAGATGACCTTCTCCACTTCCACGTGGCGTAGCACACCGAAAGAAAAGCGCCAACCTGCCTGTAACAGCCTATCAGGCTGTTGCCGCGGGGTTCCAACAGCGCATATATAGCACAAAGATGCACCAGACTATGCACCGCTTGTCGCTGAGCCAAAAAGCGTCATGAGGAAACAAGAGGTACGGACGAACTACCGTTGTGGAGTGAAACGAAAGGCTTGCGGTGACAGCGAAGTGAAGGCGGCCCTCGCGGAGCGCAAACTTGTTGAACTTGCTGACAATTCTGTACTGTAAACAACGAGGATGTGATGTCATCACTAATGTGTCTTTCTTTTGCTTTTTACGTATAAATGTAAATCTGTGATAACGTCAGTGCATGAATGACGGTATCTTAAGTGTTTTTTTTTATGTGCTTGCCTCTTTTTTGTTGTAGTGGTCTTCGCATACTCTTGTGTACAAACGTGTGTATGGCTGTACGAGCAAATGTATACGGGTCCTTAATCCACTCCTGTAAAAATCCCTAAAAGGATTGACAGTATCTCCAAATAAAGAACAGCGAACCGACTGCATTGGAAAGCCTTGAAGCTACTTACAGCAGCAGAATGCCATCAGGCATGGAACGGCTACCTGCAAAGCAAGCGAAAGATGCAGACCATAATGCGACGCGCAAAATAGCGGAACAGAACCACGACCAGCTTCGCTCTATCACAGCTACAGACCGCAAGGGAGGCAGAGCATTTTGGACTTGCGTCTCTATACCCTACATAGATAGGCTTCCTCTCCCGATATCCGCGATGAAAATACCGGAAACCATGTCCGAGGTTTGACTGAACACATGGTGGCGCACATCCAAAAGGTCTATAACACACCAACCGCCGAGCCGACAGAGAATGAGCTCAGCGACCAGCCAGAGCCACGGTTGATACCCATCGACGACCACTGCAGCTGGCAGGTATCACGTCTTACCATCGACCATGGAATTGTTCGCACTGGGGCCCACACGACTAAAGCACTCGACGACATTCCTGCGGGCCTTGTTTATGCGTCGGGGATAGTGCACGAGAACTCGAGCGTAGGGGAAGGCGAAGCGGTACCAACTGACTGGTGCTTTGGACACGTCAGCCTCGTATACAAGGCGGGGGGAGACACCGGCCTGCTCCGAGACTGGTAACAAGTGTCGTCTACCGCGTCTTCTCCCAGGTGGTCAAGTCATGAATGAGTGTGCGAGTGGAACACAACGCCAGCCTCAAAGAGCTGCAAAATGGCTTCCGCTCCGGCCGAAGGCTCTAAGACAGACTGTTTGTGGTGAATCAGCTGAAAAATCTCGTGCCCTGGCGGACATGTAGCGAAAGCCTACTTTACACTTAAGTCGACTTTCACCCCTACTTTACACGATATATGTATCGGAGATGGAGCGGGCTCTGCTTGACTCGGGACTGGGCTTCCGCTTTCCCATAGCAGACGCTGGCGCACCCTACACGTGTACTCTGCCTCGCCTCGTGGTTGCAGATGACCTGGTGCTGCTAGTGGAGAATCTTCAGCGCCCGGTCACGCTAGCTGCCACCCTTCTCTGCCATCTTGAGCCTCACGTTCAATGCCAAGAAGTCCGTCTCATTGGGACTTTTGGGCCCAGGAGCCACCCTCTCCGCCTTCCTACCTGCTGGGGAAGCACTGCCGTGGGCCACCCAGTACATATACATCGGGGTTCGTTTCAGTTCGCTTCAGACACCTGTCCACCAACGGCATCCGAACGCAGTGGTGCTAACGAGCGCTAACGCTGAGCCGTAAGTTCGACTTCTTGGCCAACCCTGTTCGGGCAGTCCGGAAAGAAAATGGGCTAAGGCGACCCAAAATCAAGTGTGCGAAGAGGGGACGGCTCTCTGGTACACAGCAGCAATAACGAAGTCCACACTCGATCCTTATATACAGGCCGCACAAAGCCCGTACTGGCCCGAAGCAATTCTATGACAATGGCATTGGAAGAGCATTGCTCTCTGAGGCGCGCGCAGGCGGCTTCATAACAGACAAAAAAATTTCAGTGCCACAATTTTCAAAGCGCTGTGGCGCCATCTTTCGCGGACTTTCGGGCTGCCGCGCGAGGCGACGCGACACAGGGCGCATACGGGAGCAGCTGCAAAACGGTGCTATGTAAACGCTGCACGGCGCCGTAATTGAAGACATAATTTGCATTGATCGAGTTTATTATCTTGCCACTTTCAGCGAGGCAATTTTGTCTACTGTTGACGGGCGCTTATTCGATTTAGTAGCAAAGATACAGTGTTCGTATTTGATTCGGTTTAGAAAAAGTACTATTCGCACACCCCTACACATCGTGATGAACAGGCGGCGAACTCGGAAGTTGTGCATCACAGACAACTGCCGCGTGGGGAGTGGTGGTGGTGGTGGTGAAACTACGAAATATTCTGGGGAGGGGATACTCGTCCCGACGTATGTTGGCCAGTCAGTGGCATCAGAGCTAGGTCCTTGCACTGAAGGGAACACTCTCAGAAGTTAGAGACCAAGGAATGGAAGAGGCACTGCTTTGGCTCCTATCTTTTCGCCGCCTGGCGTTCATGTCTTCAACAGTTTTGACACAACATCCGACCTGTGTGGAGTGCTATAACCACCGAAAAGAACACCGTGAAAAAAAAAAACTGACTGACTGACTGACGATTACGATAGTCGGTGGTGCGCAATTCACACGCCCCCTGCCACCACTGGCAGGTGGCGTGTCACACTGTTAGCCCCCCTCCGGGTTTTTCGAGTGGCAGCCACCTTCCAGTTGTCCATCCCTCCGCTCTCGCCGTGGCAGGTGGCGTTGTGCTCTGCTACTGCCTGCCACGTTGTCAGGTGGCCTGTTACTCCGACGACGACGATGATGATGATGCCGACTACTACGACTACGACGCGGAATCTATGAACGGGCGCCTAAGAACTGCGCTCTAAAACGGAAGTGCTTGTAAGGCATGAGACACACACAACACGTCAGAAGGCGAAGCGAGCCTCGTCTGGTATCCTGTCGTTCGTTCCAACATCAATGTGTGTACCCTTGTGCCCTGAAAGCGCGTTTTTAAGCATGAAATGCTTTTAGCTCCCGTTGTCGGCAGTGTGGTGACGTCACGCCGAGACCGAGAGCCATCATCCGGGCACTGAAATCCACTCATCCGGGCACTGAATTCCAGTCATCCGGGCACCGTACGAGACTTAACGAGATTTAACGACTCTCTAAGCCCTCCTACGCGACCGGCATGCAAGCGCCGGTTGGTCTCCAAATGAGACAAAAAATAACTGCTGCCAGTGCCTTCTAAATGTTTATCAAGACATCAGTGGAGCTGTGGGTTTGATAATGCACGGAATTATAATTTCCGATTTCTAATAACGCGTGCAAAAAGCACATAAATGCCACGTTACACTTCGTTGTCATACGTGATCCGGGGGAGAAGCGCTGCGTTCAAAGGGCAAGGCATCGCGTCGAACGGGTGGTGGCGTTCCTCCCTTCCTTTACGGTGCGGTTCGAGTGTCCACCGAGATGGCAGAGAATTACTGCGCCATTTCCTTTCCTCAAAAAACCTTGCGTTCAAATGGCAAGGCATCGCGCTGAACGGGTGGTGGCGTTCCTCCCTTCCTGTACGGTGCGGTTCGGGTGTCCACCGAGATGACATTAGGCCCGTAAACATTTCATGCTTACTCTACTCTCGGTTACGGGAGGCGCAGATATTTTTTTTCACCGTGTAGCAACATCTGCTAGGCCACATTCTTGTTTTGCTCAAAAAGGCTTCGCCCGCAGGTATGAGTGTGGCGCTGCCTTTCATTCCGGAGGTGTAGCACATGACGCGCGAGACTCGTAGAAAAGTGCGACTTCAGCGCCATAAGTTACAGCGACGTGCACGGTAGCCGCGCCAGCTAGCGGTCCGGTGTGCATGCGGACCTGCGAGACTGATTGGTGTAAGAACGTTTCCCAACAACACCCCGGCAACCACCTACACCCCACAGCGCGACCTTGACGTGGGAAGCTGCTAGAGCCTGGGTGACCAGCAGCGGCTGATCGCGAGGGCCCGCAGGATAACAGAAGCTCTCGGAGTCCTATACTCTGGACTCCACCCACGAGGACCACCCTTCCCGTCAACCTTTCTAAATTAAGTTTTTCAGCACCACTACCCCCCCACCAGCCCCACCATCTATATCAAAATAGTATCGTCGGGGCCTAGAATCGAAACCGAAGGCCTCATGCTGTCGCAATGTCTCCTAACAGCTGAGCCGGCCTGTATTTACGTTTATCATTTTTCTGTGATTCTTAATATCTGAAGGATGTTTTTTTTTTTTGTACTGTGTTTCAGTGTTGTGAATATTTTGCGAGTGTGACATCGTCCAGGCTGATGGTTTTCCACCCTCGTGCGCACGCGATGACAAAGACGAAAAAAAAAGAAGCTTTCAGCGCCATCGCTTCAGAGGCGACAGCAGCAGCAAGACTCGTCCAGGATGCCGCATCCGTTCGTAAGTGTCGACGCGTGCAACCTCACGAAAGGTTTTAATAGAGATGAGCTCCTTTTCAATTTGCGAGTAACGTTGTTCGCACTCTGTTAGTGCTCGTGAAGCGTACGCTACCGGCTTCCATGTGTCGTTGTGACACTGCAGTAGTGCGGCACCGATTCCGTTTCATGCTGCATCACAAGACGCCTTTGTGGGTTTTGTTGGATCGAAAATGGTCAGCAAGGGCGCACTACTTAGGCTTTCGCGCAGCTGCCTCCACTCTTTAGCGTGATTGGGCGTCCAGGCAAACGCAGCACTTTTCTTGATCAGATTCCTGAGAAGGGTAGTGCTCTGGGCCAAGGACGGCATGAACTTGCTGAAATAGTTCACCACGCCTAGCATCGTTTGTACCGCGAGCTTATCAGCCCAGGGTGGTATTAAGCATGAAATGCTTTTAGCTCCCGTTGTCGGCAGTGTGGTGACGTCACGCCGAGACCGAGATCCACTCATCCGGGCACTGAATTCCAGTTATCCGGGCACTGAATTCCAGTTATCCGGGCACTGAAATCCACTCATCCGGGCACTGAATTCCAGTCATCCGGGCACTGAAATCCACTCATCCGGGCACTGAATTCCAGTCATCCGGGCTCTGAAACGAGAACATCCGGGCACTGTACGAGACGAGATTTAACGAGACTCTCTAAGCCCTCCTACGCGACCGGCATGCAAGCGCCGGTTGGTCTCCAAACGAGACAAAAAATAACTGCTGCCAGTGCCTTCTCAATGTTTATCAAGATATCAGTGGAGCTGTGGGTTTGATAATGCACGGAATTATAATTTCCGATTTCTAATAACGCGTGCAAAAAGCACATAAATGCCACGTTACACTTCGTTGTCATACGTGATCCGGGGGAGAAGCGCTGCGTTCAAAGGGCAAGGCATCGCGCCGAACGGGTGGTGGCGTTCCTCCCTTCCATTACGGCGCGGTTCGGGTGTCCACCGAGATGGCAGAGAATTACTGCGCCATTTCCTTTCCTCAAAAAACCTTGCGTTCAAATGGCAAGGCATCGCGCTGAACGGGTGGTGGCGTTCCTCCCTTCCTGTACGGTGCGGTTCGGGTGTCCACCGAGATGACATTAGGCCCGTAAACATTTCATGCTTACTCTACTCTCGGTTACGGGAGAGGCAGAGAATTTTTTGTGTCATGCATTTTATCAGTTATGCGCCGTCCATATCGTAGGCCTTAAACCTTATTAAGCATGAAATGCTTTTAGCTCCCGTTGTCGGCAGTGTGGTGACGTCACGCCGAGACCGAGAGCCATCATCCGGGCACTGAAATCCACTCATCCGGGCACTGAAATCCACTCATCCGGGCACTGAATTCCAGTTATCCGGGCACTGAATTCCAGTTATCCGGGCACTGAAACCCACTCATCCGGGCACTGAATTCCAGTCATCTGGGCTCTGAAACGAGAACATCCGGGCACCGTACGAGACTTAACGAGATTTAACGACTCTCTCTAAGCCCTCCTACGCGACCGGCATGCAAGCGCCGGTTGGTCTCCAAACGAGACAAAAAATAACTGCTGCCAATGCCTTCTCAATGTTTATCAAGATATCAGTGGAGCTGTGGGTTTGATAATGCACGGAATTGTAATTTTCGATTTCTAATAACGCGTGCAAAAAGCACATAAATAATGACACGTTACACTTCGTTGTCATACGTGATCCGGAGGAGAAGCGCTGCGTTCAAAGGGCAAGGCATCGCGCCGAACGGGTGGTGGCGTTCCTCCCTTCCATTACGGTGCGGTTCGGGTGTCCACCGAGATGGCAGAGAATTACTGCGCCATTTCCTTTCCTCAAAAACCTTGCGTTCAAATGGCAAGGCATCGCGCTGAACGGGTGGTGGCGTTCCTCCCTTCCTGTACGGTGCGGTTCGGGTGTCCACCGAGATGACATTAGGCCCGCAAACATTTCATGCTTACTCTACTCTCGGTTACGGGAGAGGAAGAGAATTTTTTATGAACGCTAAATGACTCGAAGTTTGCATTTTCCGTGTTTATTTTCATTTTAAAGCATCGAGGCGATGCTTCTTCGAGAGGGGGGCTAATGCCACGTACCATTGTAGTGTCCGTTCGTTCGCGCTCGTCGTTTGCAAGTCTTGTTGCTTTCTTCCTGACCGCTGGACTGCCGTCACTACAACCTGACAAAACTTTTGCGTTACATGTCAGTTGGCATCTATGCCAGCATGCAGATGGAGCTTACGTGTACCCTCTATCCTCACGCTTCTGTGCTTTTCTTTGACCTGCTTTGCGTGACCACGCAGAAATAATTTACGTCCGCCGACTCGCGTCTTGTAAACTTTTGTTTTCCAGGCATATTAACTGACGCAGAGAAACAGGGACAAGAGAGCAGGGACGGGACACAAACTATCTTGTCCCTGTCTTTCTGATGTAGTTAAGATGCCTGAAACCAGTAACCAGCTAGCCCAATCAGAACCCTTCGCAGTAAAGGTTAGTCCATTAGTGTAAACACTGCATCGTCTGCTGAGCGGCCGGGCACAACCTGATCATCCACGCGCAGGTCGTCCAAGTGAGCCTGGTGGTCTGGAAGGACCTGGTGGTGTACCGCGTTCGCCGGAGTCTGCTCGTCAGCCTGCTGGAGCTGAGCGCCCCAGTGTTCCTCATGGCGCTGTTCTGGTGCTCGTCGGCCGCCTACCCGGACCTCGGCCGCGTGCAGATGGACGCCAGCGCTGCCGGTGTGCGCAGAGATCCTTGCGACGCGCCTTACCAGGGACGCCGAGTGGCCTTCGCGCCGGCAGCCAACCATTACGCTCGGGAGCTGCTGCTCAGAGCCTTCCCAAAGCTGGCAGCGTCCAGAGGTGAGGTCGGCTTGCTGTGCAATATCGTGTGAACCCGCGCATTGCACGCCTTGTTTGAAATGTACTTAACTTTGGTGTGTAAAAAACTTGATCCCATTGGAAGAATATTTTTCCCGCTTCGGGAATTCAAAGGAATCCGGCCTCGCCGTATCATTTGACAGAAATTGTTTTTTGCGCAGTTGGCCCAACGGGTGCCCTGAGCTGGTAACTGACAGAGCTCCTAGGCTTCTTCTCTCTTCATCATCATGATGAATACAGAACTGAAAGTCGAAATGGGTGCCAGCTACTTATGAAAAGAATGAAAAACGAAATACTGGTTGGCCCGTTCAAATACCTGCCTTTAATTCACCGAGGAATATATAAGCACGCGTAGAAACGTCGCAAATCGCGCAGGTGGATGTATACGCAGCGCAGTGTCGCGATGGCCACATTCATACAAGTAGAAAGGGGTGTTTTTAAACAATCGTTCACCTGTACGTATCAGATATAGTGTCTTGCGTGCACTAAACATGTCCGAAGTGTTGGTTCATCTGAAGGTAATTGCTGGGATGAAGCTGGTGAGGCTTTCGTGCAATTCTTGCGCAACGCTCAGCCATGGAGGAAGTTACTCGGACAGAGTGCCGCGTGGTAATTTTGACGCAGAATGCTGGCCCCAATCGACAGCGCGCGGTGGGTTTTAAGGCGAAAGCCTTTAACGCCTCACCGTCGACAGAAGGTTGTCAGTAGAGGTGTCACGCTTCTTCTAGTCAGACCAGAAAAAAATATTTGTGTACGATGGGATTCGCACCACCATCCTTCCGTTCCGCAGCCGAGCGTGCTAATGGCTACGCTACTTCCTGCCAACGCATATGTAGTTCTTCTTGCCTAGGACGCTGGAGTGTGTTTTCAGAAAGGCGTCGAATCAGACGGATGCCTCCCAAATGCCTTCCAGTGTCTCCAGCATTTAAGGTTCACAAACAATTGTGTACTTAATTAACATCTTAACCACACATCAGTGACACAAGCAGCAACACCGCGCAAAGGCTTTCGCCTCACCGCACTTTAGGTTAACAAAGTGCCCCCCTGAATTTTTTGTTTGCCAGAACCGAGTGTCAGTTAGGTAGTTGCAGCAATCATGTGGCTTCGACTTTGACGATCCCGGATAAACAAACAGGCAAGGGAACGGCTTCAAAAGGGGTTGGTTTGTGAAGTCCAGCCGCATGACGTGACATCCTCACCTTAGTTGTTGTTTTTTTTTTTTTATGCGATACCATTGGGAGGGCCGTGAAGGCAAAAATTGTCCGTAGTCGCGACGGCGGCGTCGACGTCTCTATGGATGGGGATTTCCCTCTCTACCTGCTACCTGCCAACCGTCCCGCTTCCCTCTCCCCCTTTTCACTTGTAGGGAAGAGGAGGCAGGCGCTGGACTAAGAATGATTCAGCAAAAGTGAATAAACGAAGCGATTGCGAACAGAAATGTAAGCCGAATAGAATTAAAATTGTTAGTGAAAGAAAATGAAATCATAATTGGGATTAAATTGGGAATAGACTGGAGAGTGACTGAAAAATTGGAGGGGGACACTTAAGCTGCAACTTGAGTGTATGATGCCGTAGCATTAATGGGTTAATGCCCGTATATGCGGAATTCGTGATTCTCCACTTTGCATTCATAAATTCCTGGGAGCCCTCCTACCCCTCCTGGCTCAGTGGTGTTGCGGTTAAGCGATGCGCCAATGCTCTGCGATGGCAGGGGCTTGTGCAAGCCATGTTGCCCCTCCCGAGCAACCTCTTGCCACTAGTCATTCATTTCACTGCCACCTGCCACGGTGGGTGCTTTTCCCCACAATCCGGTCTCGCAGGTTGCGTTTATGTCGCAAGGTGACGTGACCGAGGTGGCCCACCTACCCGCCACCCACTTGCGTTGCTTCTCTAGGGGTTTTTCGTGGATTTTTCGCTCGCTGTCAATGACGCCGGCTTTTATGAGAAACGTGCTCTTTAACGCTGTTGCCTTAAAATGCCATCACATTTTTTCTGCATCAATCCAAGTGATCGCCCCTAATTATTTTTTTCGCCACATAGTGTCAGCAATTGTGACCCCAGAAGCCTCGGGCGCACTTCAAAAATTGTCTTCACTATGAAGACGAAGAGAGAAACAACGGCCGATGTCCTCTGTCGCGATGCCTGGAGAAATTAGAGCACTTATAATAAACTCTGCCTTCTAACCAAAGCTTTGGTTGGGAAGACATGTCAGAGTTTATAATAAGTTATCAAGCCCAACCGAACTTCAATGCTGTCTAACTGTTTAGTCTTCATAAATTAGAGAAATAAGCATGGGTGAACCGGAATACAAGAACATCCGTCGGGAAATGAACTACAACGGTCGATGATAGGCTGGATATTCGTAGTCCGCGGTGGCGGCTGTCTTTTTCTCAGGCGCTATATGCGTGTTCGGCTTCCTCGCACGCGCGGCCAGACCTGGAGGGGTTCGCCAACGCGACGGAGCTCCTCAAAAAGGCAGACACTCTGCGCGCCGACGTAGCGGTGCTCTTCGACGGCATCGACGAGGCGGCCGCTGCTGGCGATGGGTCGCCGGGGGCGCCCGGCGACCTCAACTACACGCTGCTGTTCGACGAAGCGCTGCCCCCGGAGAGATTCGTCTTCCGCTGCCCAGGGCCTCGAGCCATCGACAACGACGAAGAGGAAATGCTTTTAAGTACGCCGTTGCACGTGCTTGCTTGTATTTTAGTTCAACGGTGGAGCAAAAACCAAACAGCTACATTCACTGAGTTACACCTGAAGGAATACTTGCTCATTAGCATTCATTCGTACACAATTTGCCGTACTGGTGTCAAAGGGTAAAGCTGCGTTCGTAGAATCAGTCCTGCGGCTTCAGAAAGTATTATCCTTTGCGACACTTAACCACTCAGCGGTTGCAACATCATAATTCTCACGGACTTGATCATGCTTGTATTCTGCTTATGGTAGACTATCGAGCTGCCCGACTGTTCAGTTCGTCAACCCTGTCTTTTAGCCGCTATACTTCTCAGAGGAAATTCCAGACCTATGTTAACACAAACAATAGTTTTCGTCAACGTCCGCTTCATATTACTTTCGGTGTCTGATGAAACGTGAACAGTATAACTTAAACGCAACTGCAGGGACACAAAAATAATGCCTCCTCGAGAGGAAATACAGGCTGGGTGCCTTTCACATTGTTACATGACCACATTTATAAACCCTGACATCATTCAATTGTGCCTTGTTTTCCAGTTGCAGTATCGACGTATTTTCTATATTGTACCGGTTATCTATACTGATCATCAGTTTCATATGCTATCCCTATTACGATAATCCTCGGAATGGCGCTGTAGGAACTCGTATATATAAAAAGATAATAATACTTCCATGCAGCGGCCATCGCGGCACCGAAGTGAAAAATAAAGCTCAAATCAAATCAAATCAAATCTTTATTTCAGCATCGCAAAAATGCTGGGGGTCGTGGACAAAAAGCCTCGTTATGGGCTTGACTAGGCCCACGGCCCTTTTCTACATGGCAGCATGGCATGCAGCAAGAGAAAAATTGTTCTAAGTTAATTGCACACAGCTCTCAGAAAAAAAAAAAGAAAAAGGAAGACAAATGAAAGTTCACAGAAGGTAAGCGACTAGGTACAGTTATTAGGAAAATAAATACAGGCATGTATGAAACAAATCTACTATGAAGGCAGTTCTTAATAGCATAGAATATTGCATCAAATGTCAACCAGAGAATGACTGCAATAAAAACTAAACAATGACTAAAGAAATAGAAAATTCGTAACAAAAAGAAAACCGAAAAAAAAAAGAAACTTCTACCTACATTTGTTTAAGTATGAGGGAAGGAGATGACGCAACATTTGAAGTCCATAATTTGTTCGTGAATATGGAATTTCCCAGGTTTCAGCTTGTCGTGTAGTACGAATACTAGTTTTTAGCTTTAGGTTTGCAATCTTAACTAATGCGGTATTATTCTTTTTTATGCCAGCTTCATAGCGCCTGAACAAGTTAGCATCGTACATGTCCGGGAAAGGAAGTAAGTTTAATTCAGCAAAAAGTGGTTGTGTGTGACTGTCAAATGGAGTGTTCATGATGGCGCGAATTGCTTTCTTTTGAGGAATGTAGAGTTTATTTTTATTTGAAACAGTAGTAGTGCCCCATACCAGGTGACAGTAGTTTAGACTTGATAGAAATAATGAATTATATATTAGAAGTTTAATGCATTTTGGTAAATATGATCGTAATTTTGAAAGAATACCAGACACGCGAGAGACCTTTGTAGCAACTGATTCCACTTGCAAGTTCCATGACATGTGTTCATCGAAGAATACTCCGAGACACTTGACTGCAGGCACGATGTCAATTGCTGAATCATTCAGCTTTAAAGCAGGTAACTTGCCCAATATACGGTTTTTTGATCTGAAGAAAACAGCTTTAGTTTTTTTTGTATTTATATTTAGTGAATTTGAACAACTCCAGGATGATATTTCTACGAGTGCTTGGTTGGCGTCTTTAATTATGTCAGCGGGGTTTGATCCGGTAAGAAGCATGGTGGTGTCGTCAGCATACATGACAAACTTTACTACACTGCTAATGTTGATGAGGTCATTAATGTAAATGAAAAATAATAGAGGCCCCAGGATACTTCCTTGTGGTACACCTGCAGTAATCGACTTCAAATCAGAATTTTTATTATTAATGACCACCATCTGTTTACGGTTGTGAAGGTAAGACTTCAACAGCTGCAGAAAAGTGCCACGAAAGCCATAGTGACCTAGTTTTTCCAAGAGAGTGATATAATTAATATGGTCAAATGCTTTAGAGTAATCAATAAATACACCTAATGTGCACAATTGTTTCTCAAATGAATCTAGAATAATTTCCTTTTGTGTTAAAAGAGCAGTTTCTGTCGACAAGCCTTTTATAAAACCAAACTGAGCGCTAGTAATGGTATTATGTTTTGCCACGAAAGATATTATCCGGCAGTGTATTAGTTTTTCTAAGCCCTTTGAGAAAGCCGGGAGTACTGAGATCGGCTTGTAATTCGAAAGATTATTTAGATCCCCACCTTTGTGTAAAACTGACTTTTGCAATTTTAAGTTTCGTTGGAAAGGTCCCGCAGCTGATGATAAGATTAAACAGATGTTCTAGTACAGAAGAAATTATATCTAACACGTGTTTTACTGGGGTAATCTGCAGACCGTATGCATCGCAACAGTTGCTTTTTTTTATAGATGCAAAAATGCTGCGTACTTCATTTGCCGAAGTGGGAGAACAAAACGCGCTGTTGGATGTAGCTTTAGGGTTCAAGTAACGCATGCAGTTTTGATCATGAGTGCTATTTGTTAGGGACACAAAGTGTTCATTGAAGCAGTTTGCTAATTTTGTATCGGAAATTATTTCGCCTGCCACAGTTATTTCATTTATTCGAGACTGGTCATTTAGCTCACTAGTGTGCTTCTATAAAACCTGTATAAAACCTGTATCTCCCGTATAAAACTGTATAAACCTGTATCTCCTCTATAAAACTGCCCATGTCGTTAACCAGAGCGTCTGGCTAATAATGCATACACTTATGATTCTCTATTACAAACCGCATTGAAATAAACGATAATAGCTTATTCTGAAGAAAGTACAAGCCTCATCGCAAGCAAGCGCCCTTGCAGTATGTTACGCGCAGTCTACATCCGGGATACTGTGTGTTCAAATGGCACTGATGATAACGTCATTTCAGTGCTGTTTTCCTCTCTTGACGTCCAACTATGCCGCGGATGCCAAGGCTTGTGTCACCAGCCTCTAAAAGAATCAATCTCTTGTCAGATGGCTTCCAAATGCACTTGGTATAAAAGAAGCGACAGCGGCCGCTTTTAGATGAAGTTTCTTCATTAATGGGACGCTGAGAACAAATTGAGGCTGGCCGCTATTGATAGATTACGGCATTCGAACAGCGAAAAGACAACTGTCCTCAAAAACGGAGCTTGTATCAGCTAGAAAAGAGCAAAAAGCGAAACCTACAGGTGTCGCTATCACCAGCAAGATTTCTTTAGTGAACTGCATGCGTCGACAGAGAACTTTTTCGCGGTTACGAGGAGCTATTCCACGCTGTCATTCACGTAAAGAAACGACGGCAACCAACTATGGATGCGGCGATTTTGAATCGAGTAACAGGAAGATTTTTAATCGTATTTTCTCAGGCATAATTTTTTTTTTCTGCTTCCGGATGAACGTTAACGTATCCAGAAAGAGCTACATATCTTTTTACCGAGAACAGCTCTGAGTTCTCAGTGTTCGTTAAACTGTGCAATGTTTTTTTTTTTCAACTTCTTGCAGAGACACTCTGGCCCGTTCAGTGCCGGCTGAATCGTGCCCACTTAGCCCTCTACGCTGAGACGAGAAACATTGAGCCAAGGCCGCCCGAAATCAAGGCATGCATAATTTTTTTATTGACAGCGCTAATGGCTAAACTAGACCAGTCAACACTGCCTACATCCAGGCTTGGTAACATACCTATTCCTACCTCAAAAAAAAAAAAAAAATCCCGTGAACAGTGAACTTAGAAACAGTCAGCAGCCCTCATGACTCGAAGGTAAAATCATCCTAGTCACGTACGGTACGTGTTCTTTCGCAGTTTTATAGAAACCAAACGGTGAGCAGCTCATGGCAGCAGTTTTCGCACGCTGGTTATGCGACCAGGTGCACGCAGCTTGGGAGAATAATTAATATCGTAATATTCTGAGATGTACCAAAATGCTTGGTCGTTAGCAAGGAGGAAACTTAGAGGCTGTATTCCTAGGATATTTCGTTTGCTGGAATTCTCGTAGGACGCCTGTGTTTTCGATCCATCCAGCTCCGAATTCCCGACTCAATCCATATAATTACACATGTGACCGATCGGTGAGGTTATCTCCGGTTTGTTCATCTATTGCCCACAGCATTTGTCGGCGTTTCTTAGAGCGCTCCATAGACGAAATGTGGTTTTCTACGGAGGAATGTGCGCGCCAATACTTTCTCGATTTCTTTCGTATTTCAACTTACACCATTGTTCTGGTTGAGCAGCCAGAGGAGGAACTCAAGGGGGTCTTGGGCGACCGCCGCAGGTTCGCATGAAGCGGTTCCCCCTGCCCTCGATGGAGGTGGACGTGGGTGCGTGCCAGCCGCTGTACCCGTGGTCTGCGATGCTCCTCTTCGAGGTGGGCCTACTACCGCTGTGCCTCAACTACATCTGCCGCTTCATCAAGGAGAAGGTCAACGACAAAAGGGTGCGTGCTCCTTCCTACACTGCCACCTGGCTGGCTACGACGGCGGTGCGTGACGCGACCTTGCTGTGTGATGACGTCACTTCATGCAGACGACGATTAAGAGGTTTGGTTTTGCGGGGTTTAACGTCCCAAAGCGACTAAGGCCATGAGAGACGCCGTAGTGAAGGGCTCCGGAAATTTCGACCACCTGGGGTTCTTTAACGTGCACTGACATCGCACAGTACACGGGCCTCTAGAATTTCTCCTCCAAAGAAATTCTAGCCGCCGCGGCCGGGATCGAACCCGCGTCTTTTGGGTCAGCAGCCGAGCACCATAGCCACTGAGCCACCGCGGCGGCGACGACGATTAAGAGATCGAACTATGGCGGGGCCTGGCTGTAGCAGTTCACGCTGCAAAAAGCGGTGACATTGCGGACACTGCCCTTTTTAACTACAACTAGTAAAATAGTGTCCTTCCAATAGTGAAGACACTGCGCCAAAATGACCCGCATTTGATTTCAGACGATGGTCGTACCACACTTGTGTTGTGCCGACGATTAGTGCGCGGCGTCTTTCCCACCCTCTAAATATTCGCAGCATCGAAGTTGCGGTTCACAAGGCACACTACACGGTCAAGCGCCAGTCTTTTACGTCTCTCTGCTACTAAGGAAGGCTGCGAAATAGCATCGAAAGGGATTGAAACGCGATTGTGTGCACTAACTACGCCGGTGTCAGTGGCAGTGGAAATTGTGCGGGCGTGGCATGTTGGCGCACAAATGTGGAAGTGACAGGACCAAGCACAATCGCGCTATTCCTCTTAAAATTCTCACACGAGCTCTCATATCAGTGCTCGTCACACTTAGTCTGTTCCGTTTGCTTCTGACGATCAGCACCGGGCTGGAAGGAATGACGGAAATACCATCTTTCATCTTTTATTCTCATCGCAATATACAGAAATTAACTTTCAGGGCCAATAGCCAAATGCTAGTGACAGGTTCGACAAAAGAGTAGAACATGGGAAACAAATAGAAAGAGCAAAATTCATGACAATGAGCACAATTCAAATAAAACTCAAGGTGGCGTTTGTCGAAGATGCTCTAATTAACCCAACTGGCAGTCTGGCTCCGTAGTTTTGCTAACTGAATTCTCCGCATAACTTGTGGTCGCCCACTGATACGCATCTCTCTCCTTGGAATCCACTTTGTTACCCTAGCAGTCAACTTAGGAATCTCTTGATCTCGAGACATGTCCCGTTCAACTGCATTATTCTTCCGCTTTAATTTGCGCTAGGATACCATTCTTGAATTTAGTGCGTCCTTTGTGTGTTGGGTCTTACGGGGCATAAGTGACTAAGGCTACCCTCCGACAGACGAAATGAAAAAAAAAAATTCGGGGACACTTAAGCTCCGCCTTAAGGGTATGAGGCTAAAGAAAAAATGGGTCCCTTCGGCGGCCCGGGATCCTCTTTGCGTGCCACTTCGGAGACGCGGATATTGTTCTGTTTTATTTTATCTTTATTTATTTATTATTTTCACTTACCACAAGACGCACAAGGTCTCACACTAACCAAATCTTAACAAGCGTTCCTTAGCGGTGAAAGGGTACTGCGCCCAGCTCACGACCCAAGGGGCTGTGTTCGAGTCCCTGCTCGGTCATCTATCTTTTCAGTGCAGTTGTTTTGCCTGCTTCAAAGACACTACGCAATGGCCGTGGAATGACGTCACGACCCTGTACAGCAATGAGGAAGTCTACAGTGGCGCCATAACTATTCTACAGTGTCATCGTTGTGGGGCGTTTGAATTACCCGCTAGAAGCCATGTGGTTATGACGTCACGACAGTTCAACAATCCTGATTTCATCAACACGCCAATGCCAATTATGGCGGAGTTTCCGCTGAACGGGACGCTTAACGCTTTTTCCGCTTTCGTGCTGATGAGCTTGGGCGTTTTTAAAATATTGCCGAAAACTTTGTAATGCTTCTTTGTTCGTGCTCAAAGCCGCCGGAACAAGTTTCTTACTTGGTTTCTGACGTGAGATCCTACCTGCTCTAGCTGAAATGTTTTTAGCCCTGCGCAACTGGTTCTACGTTGTTTGCGATTGTTGGAGGCGATTTCGGGACGTTATCTCGAATGTTCAACTTCGAACTCAGCGCAGCCCAGGGCGGCGGTTGTTCCGCTCTTGGTGGGCTTAAGTCAGCCCAATAAAAAACTCGTTTCATCGCCACTTCTGCCTGCTCGTACATTTTCCATGGTGTTGTGACCACCACACGCGACAATCCCATGGTTTGTTAAGAAGGTTTGACCTGCCTGCCCGCCTGCCCGCCTTGGTCCCAGCAACCGAGCGGCATAACCAACGCGACGGGTAGTACGATGTGCCCCCCCCCCCCCCCCCCCCCTTTCTCACTTCCTCTCTTCCCTACCTCCTGGCAGGAATGGATGCTGATCCAGGGCCTCCGAAACGGCGCCTTCCTGTGGGGCAAGGGCATCGCGTGCTTCGTCTTCGCCACGCTGCCCTGCCTGCCCGCCATGACGCTGCTCACGTGGCCCCATCGGCGGGTCCTCTTCACGGCGCTGTCCTACTCGTCCCCGACTGCGCTGTTCTTCGTCGTCTTCCTGCCGTACGCCGCCAGGCTGGCAGCCTCCTGCGTGCTGTTCGGCACGCTCTTCATGAGCCGTACGCTGTAGCCTCCTCTCGCTTGCTTCCTTCGAAGGGTTTAGTCCTCAGTTACGGTGTTATAAAGAACACGAAAAAGCCACACGAAGAACAGCATCCGGAAAAGCGCTACTACAGTCGAACCTCGTCATAACGAAAGGTTTATAACGAAATTATGGATGTAACGAAGGAATGACGATTACCCTTGAAAGCTCGGTCTTCACGGCCTATAAAGAAGTAATCGCTGGGCCCCTTCAATTTCGTTATAACGAGGTTCAACTCTTGTCAGATGGTCTAATTTTAAACGTTTACATACGTTTATTTGGAAAACATTAGTCTCAAATTCGATTGCGTGAGAAATACTGCACTTTCCTTGGGTTGTGCCAATGTTCAAATTAACGCGATATATTTAATTTTCAGGGTAGCCGAAGAGATCGCATTAGTTTTGAAGACTCGTAAGAAGCGGGAAGAATGGCACTTCTCGCTAAAAGGTATTTTAGATGAAATTGAGATAAATGTGCGTAAACAAACAAAATTAGAGCTGTTTATATAGTAGCGATTTGGCGGGTGCCGTTCTTCGTTCAGTGTATTTTTATTTACTGCATATGTTTAACTAAGCACTAAACAAATTTGAGCCATGACGCACTACCTGCTTTTTTTCGTTTCCCCGTTTCACTCTGCCGCTTGGCGACCGGCTTGTAGTGACTTTATGAAGACAAATAATGACAAATAATTTTTGTCGGCCACAGAATAAGCGTGGAGTGATGCAGGCAGGCTATGGTCTCGAAGGAAGTTGAACTTTTCGACGCTGTTGTTTGCTTTGCTTTGCAGAACATCCCATAGCGGGGAAAACTGCTTCCGACGCGGGTTTACCGCGAAGTGTCTGCATCTTAGCTGTAGAAGTAATGTCGTGTCATGAATCTGTAGCTATATAAGTAGCTAGCACGACTTAAATTATGACAGTGGTAAAAGAAACACCCCGTGTAACAATGTCTTGCGTGCTCAACACCTTATCTTTTTGCTGGTGGCCGGTGACGCCATTGCTAGGTAAACCGCAGCATAAAGAGACCAACTTGACAATTTTGGCAATCGCGCTCGTTTCGCGCAGGATGGTAAGTTCCAGGTGTGAGTTTGGTGGGGGGCATACAGTTATGTCAAGTAATGTTGTTCTCACGGCGGTAATGTGATCGCGCCTTGGTGCAGGCTGGATCTGTGCCCACGCTTTCACGCTCTGGTGGCTGTTGGGCGCCATCCTCGCTCTGAGCTTTGAACTCGAGATGGCAGACCTCTGGAACTTCCTGCTCTGTCTCGCCATGCCCAACTTCAGCCTCACGCTCGCCGTGCGGGCAGTGTGGGAGTCCGAGAGGAAAGGTAGGGTGGCGTGAAAGTGTGCCAAAAACGGCTTCCTTGGCTTGTACGAGTGGCGTTAAGTACTAACCCCCTCCCGCCACCGGGCTACAATTTTATTATCAAGTGGTGGTACCGAAATATGTTATCTTAAAGTGAAGCTCTGAAGTGTTCTCTTTTACGAGGGCACCTTTTTTTTTTTCTGTATCCTTCCCCCCCCCCCCCCCCCTCCTCCTCTTCTAGCCGATGGCACACTTCTGCTATGGGTGCAGTCTCCGCATACCTTTGAAGAAAAATCAGGGTGGCTGTTGATTGGCCATTACCTCTGCGCTCACGAAACGTGTACCCTTCATTCAGAGATATTCCTTCATCTTGACCAACGGCGAAAAGTCGAAAGGCGGAGGCACGAGCTGAAAGGCGCAGTGTGTCGTTGCGGTCGTTAACAGCTGCCCTAATCCCTCTACGGTGGCATTCGGATTCTGGTGCACCTTTACCGCAAATGAACTGCAGTTGATGGAGACTACATCGAAAAATGGTGTTCTCCCACGGCAGAAAAAGTTCGAAACTTTCATTTAAATGCAAAATCTTGCAATTCTATCAATAAATAAAACGTTACTGCAGAGGAGGCAGAGCTTACTGAACGCGCGTTGTGATCCAGGCAAGAAACTACCAGATGAATTGGATTACTTTTGCTGCGCAAGGCTTCTTTATGTGCCCAGCCTTTCGGGCTACCGAGTGGCCCCAAGAAGAGAATAAACGGCTACAAAATTCATCTCGCCTAACTGATTTCTTTGGTTTAAGCTTCTGCACTGTTCTTCGGTAAGCCGCTACATGAGAGATGCCTACTTTTCTCGAGAAATGACGTTTCCTGTAGCAGTGCGAGACGTAGCTCTCATCGTCGTCGTACTGTCGAATTTTACTAGGATCATGTCCCTTTTCTAACGCTTAGTCCAGTGAGGCCGAGGATAATGAGGATGAATACTTCATTTTTCTAATGCGCCTTCATCCTTTCCTCGTGCTCACTTGCTCTCCGGTCTCGCGTTAGAAAGGCACACTTTGTACCTGCGAACTTC
Source organism: Amblyomma mixtum (assembly GCF_055824585.1). Taxonomy (NCBI): domain Eukaryota; kingdom Metazoa; phylum Arthropoda; class Arachnida; order Ixodida; family Ixodidae; genus Amblyomma; species Amblyomma mixtum. The sequence continues at coordinate 37,189,887 of NC_143016.1, read as the reverse complement.
CCTACATTTCAAGGTCACCTAACATACTCTGCTGCCTCCACTACTCCTTTTTATGCGAAGCATACTACTTTAGCTACCACTTCAGCCCTTCACCGTGGTTATGCGCCTCCAAATCACGTGACACGATGATGCCACACCACGTGACACGATGACGTCATGGCAGTGGAGAAACGGGGGCCCACCTCGCGCCGTCGCTGTGCGCCTCCAAATCACGTGATACATGACGTCACACCACGGGACACGATGACGTCACGACAGTGGAGAAACGGGGGCCTACCTCGCGCCGTCGCTGTGCGCCTCCAAATTTCAATGCCAATAAAAAAAAAAAAAATTCGCCGCCCCCGGGAGGGCTCGAACCTCCAACCTTTCGGTTAACAGCCGAACGCGCTAGCCGATTGCGCCACGGCAAATCACGTGATACATGACGTCACACCACGGGACACGATGACGTCACGACAGTGGAGAAACGGGGGCCTACTTCGCGCCGTCGCTGTGCGCCTCCAAATTTCAATGCCAATAAAAAAAAAAAAATTCGCCGCCCCCGGGAGGGCTCGAACCTCCAACCTTTCGGTTAACAGCCGAACGCGCTAGCCGATTGCGCCACGGAGGCGGGGCTGGGATGAGACCTCTGAAAAAGGGTTCTGTATCATGATCACTTGCAATTGTGTCATGCTCGTGAGTGCGTTATGGTGATTGTATTGGCCATTGTTTTGATTAATCTTTCAATTACTTTAGCTAATATTACTTAACTCAGATAGCAGTTCATTGCCTAAATGCCTCATAAATGTACCGCTGTAAAGAAAACAGGTTTAGTAGTAGTCTTCAACAGTCGATTATTGATTTCTTTCGCATGCTAAACCGGTCTTAAGTGTACGGCCGAAGGAGGTTGCTCAGGATCGCGAGCGGTGGTAGGGCAAGATCATTCTTCATAGGATCATTTCTATAGGATGATCGCCGAGTCGCAAGTCGCGATTTCGGAACACACTCATCCACGATGAGGAGTTGAGGGTCTCCGCCTGAGCGCGAAGCCGGCTACGGGACTATGGGTTCTGACCCGGGTTCCTGCCATTGATGACCGTTCCCCTAGGCTTAATTGACTAGTGGGAGGGCGGAGACTCAGTCTGAGTGGTTGAGTGTGCATTTTTTAATCGAACCGAAAATAAGAACTGATGCCATTATAATTAACAAGGACAATAATGCAAACCTCTTATGCCGTCACGACTTCCGGTGGATGTGACGTCATGGCGTTCTCTTTGTTATATCGACATTTTTGCCTATAATTACTTACTCTGCAGTCTCCGAACTTGGCTTCTAGGTTCATTTTTTTCCTCTATCAGAAGTAACCATTGGATTTCTTTTGTGCGAAGCATACTACTTTAGCTACCACTTCAGCCCTTCACCGTGGTTATGCGCCTCCAAATCACGTGGCACGATGACGTCACGGCAGTGGAGAAACGGGGGCCCACCTCGCGCCGTCGCTGGGGTTGTGCGCCTCCAAATCACGTGATACATGACGTCACGACAGTGGAGAAACGGGGGCCCACCTCGCGCCGTCGCTGTGGTTGTGCGCCTCCAAATCACGTGATACATGACGTCACACCACGTGACGCGATGACGTCACGACAGTGAAGAAACGGGGGCCCACCTCGCGCCGTCGCTGTGGTTGTGCGCCTCCAAATCACGTGATACATGACGTCACGACAGTGGAGAAACGGGGGCACACCTCGCGCCATCGCTGTGGTTGTGCGCCTCCAGATTACGCGACACGATGATGCTTCGCATTCTCCAGGCTTAACCAAGTTAAGCCTCAGCCATTTTTTTTGCTTGCTTTGCCGATCAAGCAGACCATTGGTTTACTATTCTACATAACCACTATGCTGCCCCCAGGTCCACGTTTTTCACCGAAGCAGTGTACCTGTCCGTAGACAATAATGACTCGATCGCAATAGTGAAAAGCGGCGATATCGTGCCAAGCTCGCCAAAAGCAGACTTTAGAGGTCTGATGGACCTGCTCGAGTTCTGAGCCTCAGCACCTCGCAGGGAGAGTGGGAGGAAAATTTCGAATACCTCTTGAGTTCAAAGTGTTTTCAACACCCGTGGACGGCTGGTGGTGGTGAAAAAATTTATTTAATCATAAGGAGAGGTGTTGGGGTCGTGACCTGAAGGGTCACGTCCTTACAACCACTAGTGAACGGCTGCGATTGATGACGCTTCTCTCTGTTTCACCTTGCGCATGGTGCGCTTTGCTCGTTCTTATTCACTACAGAGGTCTTCGGCCCTTGCGTAACTTATCGCTCGACTCACACGTACAGGCGTGGGCTTCTCATGGACAAAACTGGACCCGATGGGCGCTGGAGCGGCAGTGATAGCGTCGCCGTTGTCGCTGGTGTTGCTGGTGCCGCTCGTGTGGTACCTGGACAGCGTGTGGCCCTGGCCCGACCGGATGCGCCGCAAGAACTTCCAGTTCGTGCTCCAGGACGAATTCTGGCAGGGGTCGCCAGAAGCCGGCGAGCAGCGCCAGGTGACTAAGGAGCGGCACTTAACCGCCGCTGCAATCTAAAACACGTGACCTGTCGGATTACGAATTGTACGCGACTATACATTGTGAGCGAGCCACTTTTAGTGGGAGAGCACTAAATAGGCTTAGTAACCAACCCAATAACCAGCAAGTGCGAAGCGGAGAGGAGAGGCGCGTGCGCGCTGAATGCAAAGGCGGAGAGGGCCCCGTGACGCCGCGATGCAGCTGGTGCGCGGGTCGGCGGCGCTCTCTCGAGGAGAGGCGGGTCACGTGAATTGCTCGTCATGGCAGCTACCGTACGAAGCGGATAGCTCCAACGCTTGCTTCGCATATGCTCTGCGCTCATTTCACGTGCACTTTGAGCCGCCTTTGAACAGATTTGTAGACGCAGCGGGCATCATGATAACGTGATGCAATTAAAAAGACGAATAAAACGCAAATGACGGAAACGACTGAACAGCGCTAGCAGACAGAACAGAACAGAAGAACGCAGGCACATGCGCTGCGTTCTTCTCTTCCGTTCTGTCTAGTAGCGTTGTTCAGTCGTTTCCATCAACTTGCGCCAACCAGCCCGACTACGCTCTCTTCTCGAAAATGCAAATCGACAAATCGAAAATGCAAATCGGCGCTGAAGCCATAGGCCGTCTGCTACCCTCTGGAACGCGCGCCGGCGCGTCTGCCAGGTTTATGACGTCACGGTTCTGGAATGCGCAGCTGGCGTGTCTCCCCCGCGCAGCGGTGGCGGCTCCGGCGCGCCAGCTGTGCAGCTGTGACGTCACTCGCGCATGCGCAGCTTGGCTTATCCACTCTCACGCGAAACTGTTCATCCACGGCTAGTGTAGCTCACGCTAAAAAACCGCACTTACATTTCGGCCCTTCTAGGCAAAACGCAAGAACGCCGGTGTGCCGAGTTCCGGATACAGGAAAATAAAAACAGATAGGCGATTAATACAATCCATGCGTTACCTCAGATGGAAAAATCCATCTTTTTTTTTTTTTAAATTCACGTAAATAATTCATGAATGGTTCTCAAAGCTAGTCTTAGAGGAGAATTCCGGCATCAGCAGGTAAATGGGCATGGCATTCTTTTCGCGGTCTACCGCGCTTGTTCTGATTAGCCTCTTTCAATACATGTAGTTGAGTGTGACACTTCAGCGAGCTATATGACCAGCCCAGCGATGAACAAAAGCCATACAGGAAATGTCGGCAGCACGATCATTGTGCACTCTTGCAAGGGTCTTCCTTACGTTGTCATAGTAGATGCCCTCCACAAGGGGGCACCATGATTGTGCTACACTGCCCCCCCCCCCCCCCCCTCTCAGTGGACCCAGCGCTACTAACACCTTCACTCTGAATTCTCCACAAAATAGAGATAAACACAGTGCGCACCCCGCCCGGTCCAACCTGCAACGTCTCCGAGCTATCCTAATCTGTCTTAAATGTCCTGAACCTTGCGCAAACCTAGAGCATTGCGTCTACACGAGCCCAGGCACCTTACAATCCCCGCACTTTTCTTACCCACCTCCACCCTCCTGGAGTGGCCGGTTTGGCTGGAGTGGCTGGTTGGAGTGGCCAGTTTGAGAATCAGTTGGCCAAGATGGAACAAGCTTAATCAGTCCTTGACTGCTAAAACGAACTTGCCAAACAAAGTGCTGTCTCGCTCTTTGTCTCTCTCTCTCTCCCACCCTTGTGTCTTTCTCGTTTCGCGTATTTCGAATGTCCCCGACATCGAAACGTCGAGAAAGGTGGAGTCCACCATCATTTCACGCGCAACTCGCAGCCACCCGACATGCACTGCTGCAGCTCCGCGGGCGAACCTGCTGTCAGCCTGGTGGACGTCAAGAAGCGTGTGGGCAACGTCGAGATGGAGCACCTGTCCATCGACTTCATACGCAATCGAGTCAACGTCATTTTCGGGCACAGTGGCTCTGGCAAGAGCACTCTCGTGAAAATGATTTGCGGTACGTCACCGCATTTGGAAACGCACTGAAATTGTTCACGCTTTGTGTATATTACGGGAAAGACACAAAACAGTTTCCATCGTCATGAATGACTTTGGAATAAGTATAGACTCCAGGGAACTAGTTGTTTGCGATGTGCTCTTGTCCTTGAAGCCGTAAGCGACGATCCGGCGATTCGTGTAAGCGGTGTGAAAGTTTGATGGCTCGTGAGCCGAACCAAGTGAATAAGTCTGTCTTTGTGCATCGGGCGCTTGATTTCTCAGTGAAAGTAACTGTGCTTGTCACAGCAGCGGTAGGGTAAGCATGAATTCCTACTGCCTCTTAGCGAAAATACTAATTGAGAGATAGAGCAATTTCATCCATTTAGTTGATTTAATGTTACCCCTTTTGAATTTGTCGGCCATTACTTGTACTAACATCGATTATCGTATTTCTGCGTTTGGATAATTGGGTTGTCAATTTTTAGGTAGAATTCTTTCTAGGGCCCTCTTTCTTCTGCATTTCTGTGCTGTAATTCGTAGGAACATTTTTTGCTCTATTGTTCATTTCGTGGCTTTGTAAAACATAAATATACCGTCCTGATGCATTTTGAATATTGTTTCTTACCTGCGTTTTCGCATATAACTGTACACTTCCCTTTCAACATCGTTCTACTATCGCATTCTTGCATTTTACCTTTCATTGACGTTAAGCCCCTTGGCACAGAGGCCTTTAAGCTCGTGAATAACAAGAAAACTGGCAGATTCTGGCTAACATTTCAAAATTGGCTGCAGGTTTCAATCCTTTCTGAAGGATTATGCTGTGTCGTATGAACAGTTCACATAATTCTGCGGAAACAGGGGACTGTAAACATCACTATCACCGTTGTGAATGTTTAATGGGAGCTCTAATGTGCGCTTAGATTGCACTAGTTCGTTTGCAAGTTTCAGTTCCCTCTTTGCGAAGATTTTGACGCGCAATCGTACCCTCGGAGTAGCGCCTGAGGTTCGAAGGCTTTGCCGCATATTGAGTCATATTGAGAGAAAGCACGCTTCACAGAAACAACCGTGCGCACTTTTGCTGAGATGGAACAAGAGACCGACCGCGACTTCTTCCGCAGGCATTATTCAACCGGACGACGGCAACATCTACGTGCACGATGTGAGCGTGCGATACGCACTGAGTGAAGCCCGATCTCTGATCAGCTACTGCGCCGAGCACAGCACGCTGTTCGATTTCATGACTGTCAAAGAGCACATCCAGCTCTCCCAGATGGTAAGTTTTCCGGCTTCGTAGCGAGCTGTTTCTCGAATCTAATGTGACAGCATTTCCACAAATACAGCTTAATTTCCTAGCGAGTGAACCTCCTACAGTTGGTTCAACATCGAAAGGACCATTGCTCCGTTTTACGATGCGATCGGCCTAATGGGTAAATACCCACCTGCTCGACTGTTTGATTTATTTTCTGATACTGTAATCCCCTTCAAGCTCTAAACTCATGTAACTTCCTTTTGGACATGGCAGTGACAAACTGACTTGCTATGTGGTTATCTGAAGTGAGTTTTACTGCCTGTTTGAGTTCTCGAGTTGGCGTCCGACCTGCCGTCTGTGCACTTTTTGAGCATTGGAGACCCCGTGACAGCGCGTACTTTTTAGGTGGTCATGTGAGAGGTCTGGTCCACCTCGTCACAGCTGAACGCGTCGAGCCTCACTCCGGCCGCTCGCCGCTGGGTGGACACCGCGACCCTGCTCCAGGACATGCGGCTGGCCGATTACGCGGACGCTCGCATCAGCACGCTGGCCGTCGGAGTCCAACGCAAGGTGGCGCTGGCTGTCGCGCTGTCGCGACCCGCCGAGGTGTTGGTTCTGGACGAGCCCACCGCAGGCATGGACGCCATCAGTCAGGCTGACGTATGGAAGGTACTGCGCCGTAGCCAGTTCTTTACCTAAGAGCGTACTAGGTAATATACTCCTGTCAGCTGATTCTTGCTTTGAATGTCACGTCCATGCAAGCCAGACAATGCCTCGTCGTTCCCAACGCTGCTAGTATTATCTCTAGTTGACAAACTGGGCCCCGTTCCACGACACCTCCGCTGTAACCAGCGATGGGTGCGGGAGCGCTGCTATCGCACCAGGTTGCTGCGACCGCAGCGGCTGAGTTTGGTTCCTTGACACATCTCACGGTGAATACCTTTTTTCTGATGTACACGTTCATAAGCAAAAGCTGCTAACCACTTTTGCATGATTTTCTGCAAGACCGATCGAATAAACCATGCGTAGTCGTACAGCACCAAAGGAGCAAGAAGTTCTGCCAGAGTGCATGACCCAAACTATGGGGTGGACATATGTCGCATTCGAGTTTTGCTGACTTTTATACAAATGCTCCCGGAAGCTCGTTGCTACCGCAACGCTACATAGGATAGTAAGGCATTTGGAACCGCAGAGATGTCGGGCGGAGGACGGCACTTGGCCACCTAGCACTGGCTTTGGTAGCTCTGATCTTTTTCTTATCCTCGATCTTCCTGGAACTGGGCACATGTGCCCCGCTAGTATGGAAGCTCGTTTGCGCTCTACTGAAACCAGAACTCCAGGGTCTACCTGTTGCATCATGACGGTCTTATCCAGGCTGGCGGGGTAGCGGGTGCACCGAAGATTTCGCGTCCTATGTGGGCACGAAATCTAGTGCGGATATCGATACCACCCCATAGACTTGAATAAGGGTGATGAATGTTCATTTCTGTTGCACTTCGACAGCTGGATCCCGCTGACCAGTGTCAGCAAATCTTCTGCGACTGAGCCTTGATCGTGACTGTTCTCCATTATAGCTATTTCTCAAGATATTCTGGCACATCTGATGGTCGTCCTTGTCAACTTCGCTTCCTGCTACTGGGACAGAAATGAGGAGTTTTGAAACTCCTGTACGCAGTTTTTGGGAAGACATATAGGTTGAACCATGTGTGAACTCTCACGTACAATGCTAAATGTATGCTCTTGAGGGAGGCTTGACATGAGTGCCGTAAAAGAACTGACAGCTAGCAAAGCCTCTGCGGAGCTCTGCACACACACTATATGTTTAGAAGCCGCCGCGGTGGCTCAGTGGCTATGGTGCTCGGCTGCTGTCCCGAAAGACGCGGGTTCGAACCCGGCCGCGGTGGCTGAATTTCTTTGGAGGAGAAATTCGAGGCCCGTGTACTGTGCGATGTCAGTGCACGTTAAAGAACCCCAGGTGGTCGAAATTTCCGGAGCCCTCCACTACGGCGTCTCTCATAGCCTTAGTCGCTTTGGGACGTTAAACCCCATAAAACCAACCAACTATATGTTTAGAACTGTGTAACTCCTCGCGCGCAACGAAGCTGTGACTGTGCTCGCAGTTGCTATGGATAATGCGTCGGTCCTCAACGATCATCATGACATCCAATAAGTCCGCCGAAGTTGACGTGCTGGCCGACCGCGCCGTGGTGCTGGCGCGAGGTGTCGTCCAGCTTAACGACACCGTGGACAACCTCCGCAGAGACCTGAGTGAGCAGCACGTTTCTTATGCCTAGTCTATCCTTCTAGTGCAGATGGCAAACGAAGCCCGCATGCAGAAAAAAGCATAAAGTTGTCTTCAATCTGCCAATTTTTCCCTTCCTTTGGATAGATAGAATCAAAACTTAATGAATTCTGTTCGTATGGCTTGCCTAATACAGCCTGAGTTTATGGACAACGGGTTTGCAGCGTGAGCGTCATTTTTTACGGTTTATGGGGTCTCCTTGAATAAACCAAACTTCTCTGAGGCACTGAAGCAAATGGAGTCAGCGAGAGGAGGAGAACGAAAATATACCCGTTTCTTCATCCGCGACAATAGTCCACCCCTAAGATGTTCGCACCTTCACGCTTTCGGCCGCTAATGTAAACCAGCTCACGCTGCGCTAAGCCACTAAGCATAGCTCTACCAAATGGTGTTAGCATTTTCACGGAAAGAGGGAGAAGCATGCAATTTTGCGCATGGACCGAGTCGACTCTATAATCATGCTGAGAATGCGGAATTCGGTCAGCCTGTCGCTATGAAAACTACGTATGCCTTCCTTTCTTCGGTTTGTTCGTTGTGAATACACGGTTTAGGTTCATTTCTTAAGCTGTTATTATGGAAGACCTGCCCTGCGCAGACGACGCAGCGATCGTTCTCTTTAGCTACTAAAAACAGTTATACAAAGGACTCTGGCGGAAACGAGACAACTCACCCTTGAACCACGATGTGTTTTTTTTTTTTTTTCACAGTCTTGATTAAGAAGTTGGGTTTATTCGTGTTGTTTGTATTTTTAAAGCATTTATGCTATCTCTTCTGCCCGCTCCTTCTATAAGGGCTATTCTCCCATGTCACAGCGCTCGCTAGTTTGAGATGCTAGCGTGCTTAGGTGAAATACGATGTAATAAATATAGGCGGGGACACGACACTCGAAACGCACTGGACGCCAGCTGACAGATAACGCATCTCTCAAACCACCAAACCAGGCCTGCGATTGCGGCGTCTTCTGTCGGCCGAGCGGTGAAGCTTCGCCGGCAGATAAAAAGACATAATTGAACAGTCTCGTTGCCACAGAACATGGTAGTTCTCGCACGGCGCTTCTTTCTTGGCGTTTGACCACCTTTGAGCGCAACCGCTCCATACACGTGCGGTAAAGCGTTTCTTTGTTTCTATCATAGAGGGGGCTCGCATAGAGGGGGGTTTCTTTTTTTTCTCATGGACGCGAGGGGCAGTGACAAACGAACGAGCCAAAAATCAAGAGAGCAAATGAGAGTGAGAGAACACCAGGTGATTCTTATTGCTTTGTCATCTAGGCACTCGCATGTAAAAATTTCAAACAAAACGTGGAAATAGGCCACATAGTGAAGAGTCATCTCGTGGCGCCGAGAGAAACAAGGCGGCTTTACGCTGTCCCCCCGCCCCCTGTGTCCCCACCTATGTTTTTTGCACCATGGGGAGAGGGGCACCCACAGGCCGCAGTGCAAGCGGCCACGATGCCGAGCCTAACTGGAGCGAAACGAGAGGGCCGTGCCTAGGTGTGAGCTTTTCCAAAAACTCCGAGGACTGCACTATCATTGTTCGCACTAGCCTCTCTGAGAGAAAGAAGTGAAATAATGAAAAAAACGCCTTTCTTGGAAAACCTCAGAGTACGTCGTAATGAGCGCGCATGGAGAGGCGAATTCTCCGCAGCTTTCACTGTCGCCCATCGAATCACGAAATGCGCGCGCAGGGCTCGGCCACCGGCTCTGCCTGCTTAGGCACCTGTACGCCTCGAGCGAGGTGATCCGGACGCGCCTGAGCTCGTGGATGCCGGAGCACCGGGTGCTGTCCGAGATCGGCCTCGAGATCATGCTGTACTTGCCCGGCGTGACGGTGGCCCGGGCGCGTGAACTCGCCCAGCAGCTGCGCCGAGAGAAGCGCGATTTGGGACTCGTGCACGTCGGCGAGCCATACCGCACCATCGAGGACGGAGTCATGAGGTCGGCGGAGATAGGAACCCCGCCCTGCGCGCGGTCACACTTTAGTTGGTGTCACCGGGCTAACGAGTGACGATATACCCACACCCTCCCCCCTATACAAACGGATTGCTTGGCCTTACCGTGCTTCACTGCAGGTTAAAGACAACCTAATAAAACTTCCGCAGGGCATGCAATACGAAGGCAAGTTAACAAAGGTTGTTAATGGTAACGGACTGCGAGGATAGGGTGGCCGCGGCTGGCAAAGGACGGGGTCGATTGGAGAGACATGGGAGGGGCCTTTGTCCTGCAGCGGGCGTAATCAGGCTGATGATGATGATGTCACTGTTAATTTGCAAGGTGTTACAGTTTAGCGCGCGGAAGCATCAGGAGTCAGTGAGCGTTTTGACGGCGTTCGCCGTTGGCGTAGAAAAATGTCAAGAAACAAAATAGATAACGGTGAAAGCAAACCATGCTCCTCGGAGCACCGCTTGGCGGTAGCGAAGCAGCCAATAAAACGTACGCTGCCTTCAGTTTTCCTAGCTGCACTAGAATGCCAGCAGTGTGGGTGGTTAATTATAAGGTAGCTCCATCCGAGAGAGGAGTGAAAGATGAAAGGACTAAAGAGTGACAGTTTTCATCAGAAATGTTCAAGGGCCTCTCTGAGAGATGAGATTGACACGCACTCGCTCCAAGTTGCACGCGCCGCCATTTGCTTCGCAGGATCTGGAATCGCATCCACGAGCCCAGGTACGCGGGCATACCGAGTGACGACTACAGTCCCGAAGGTGCGTCGCCTGACATGCCCGAGTGCACCACACCCGCTTTAACGAGTGTCATTATTTGCGTTCTCTGGGGCAACTTCTTGTATTGCTACATTGACCTCTTCGGGTCCTTCATTGAAATCGGTCCGCCTGTACCCATGGACCTTGCAACCGGCGTAGGCATTACAACACGTGCTTTCTCAATCCAAACTCAACTCAATGCAGAAAGAAAGAGAAATGCCATTTGGTGACGGCAATGTATCGTTGACTTGATCCGGGCCGAATAAAGACCCAGACTTTGTGGTCGGTGTAGAGCATGCCGAGGTCGAAGATCGTTTTTTATAGTGAAGAGGTTGTCTAATACATGTGCACGTGCGTGCATGTGCGTGCGTGAGTGTGTGCATGCGTGCGTGCGTGGGTGCGTGCGTGGGTGCGTGTGTGCGTGGCGTCCAACAGTCACTGAAGCCGTGTAAAGCATAGTTATATATTTTTTAATCTGTGTTGATCAGTGGGAAATCAGTCGTGTAAATCTTTTTTTTTTTTACCTGAAGGACTATTGATTAGAAAGTATTCAGTGGGATCACAGGGCACACAGGTTTATGTGATCAGAGTAGAGAACATCAGAGAGTACACTAGACAATATACATGCGGACTAACCAACCTGCAGATGCATTATAAAATTTGGGCTGGACAGCACAACGGGTAGTTATTTCTTTGAGGCAGTTTCATGTCAATATACTGTAAACTACGTATTCGTGTGGGCTGACAAGTGTCATTCGTAAAAAAGGAAGAAAGCAAACCGCCGCTCCATTTGCCATGGCCTTTGAGCTCATCATTTCGGTCGTGTTTAAGTTGAATGCCTTTGCAAACGCGCACTCTCAGCCTGCGACGTGGTGCAATTCCCAATTTTTGTGTGTAATCCCTGCACCCAAGTTGAAAAAAAAAATGCGATCGAAAAACGGTGTTGCAGGTTATACTAAATTTCTTAGTGAAAGGTCGGCTTCAGGGATATGCACGCCGTCCCCTTCAGCGTCTGCATTCTCTACTGTCATCGACGCACTGTCGAGCCGAGGGATCATTGAAATGAAGAGGTTAATCTCTGCTGAAATGGTGCTCAAAAGCTTCGACCAAAGTTCTATTAACAACAAGCTTGGTTGATCAGCAAAGGCGGAGCTTAGCTAAACGGCGGTAGGAGTGATGACTGAATGCACGTGTGGACTGAGCAATGCTAGCGTCTCAAAAAAGTTTCGACTATCTCGTTGTCAGAGTAGATGTAAGCATGAAATGCACTGCCGGAAAGGCGTACAGTATTCTAGGACGGCTCATATGATACTGATAGCTGCGCATGAGTATTGGGACGCGTCCTTCATCGGCTAGTTTCCTCAGCTTTTCTTCGCAAACGAAAGCGTGCCCTCCTTTCTCTGCCGCATTGTGCCAGCCTGGGCTACACTGAGAATGCTGATGAGACTTTCGCCTGCTCCGACCCCCACGTCGAAGAACTAATTACAGCTGGTTACCTGCAAGGCTGATGGATGGCACCACATAACTTGCGCTGTGAGCTTCGCGCGCATTGCTTAATGACGGCAATTCACGCGGTGCTGTCACCTCACTTATCAAGTGCCACCAGGACTGCGCGTGCGCCTCTCGGGCTGCAGGGCAGAACTTGGTCTCGGTCGCACCGTGTGATAGCTGAGTCCACCACGGCAAGACGAAGACGCTGTTGTTGACGCATGCGCTGCTCGGGCGGCAGCGCAGCAGGTAGCACCAGGGGTCGGGTGATCCGAAAGTTTCACCAAAGTTCGTTAAGTCCCCACTCCCTCAGTGCTCCCCTTCCGCCCTGAGGTCGTATAGTCACCCGCGGTGCGCGAAAAACGGGAGCTAAAAGCATATATCATGCTTACAGAGCTTGTCATAACTTCTTGTCGCATGTAGAAGTGCAAGTATCTAAGGGTAAATTTCCTTCCTACCCTTCATCGTTAGAGCCCCAATTAGGATTGCGGTTACATGCAGGGGCATGTTATGCGTGCAGTAATTGGTATCTGCAGCAAGGGGAAGACAGACGCCGCCGCACTTCAAGCGGCAGTGGTGAGTTGGTTTTCCTGCGGCACTGCAGCTGAAAAGTGTTGTCACAGAGTGTCGTCCCCGAGCATAGGGGCTGCATGCCTTTCGCTGCCACTGCGTGTACCTGTGGCACGCTCAACGTCTTTGCGAGAAGCTGGTCGAAATTATTCCGGAGACCTCCACTACGGCAGCTCTTTCTCTCTGTCTTCTTCTTTCACTCCTACCTTCCTCCATTCCCTTACGGCGCGGTTCAGGTGTCCGCCGAGATATGTGAGACAGATACTGCGCCATTTCCTTTCCTCAAAAACCAATTTACCAATTAAGGAGGACGTTTGCTTCGGCGCAGCCCTTCGGCGCCACCGGGAGCGACTCCAGGCCCCCCAGTTGTGGTGGGCGATGAGCCGGCGCTTCCTGGCGCTCTCCACCAAGAAGGTGACGCTGCTGGCGGCCTACTGGCAGCCGCTGGCGTGCGCCGCGCTGGCCAGCGGGTTGCTCTTCTACGCGCTGCACGCCTCGCTGGCCGACCGGGGCAGCCCAGCGGACGCGGACGACAAGCATCGCCGAGTGACCCTGGACGCCGCCAGCGTCGGACTGGCCGCCTTCGTGGCCGACTGGCGGCCCAGCCCTCGATTCGCGGGCGTCGTGCTGCGCGCGCTGCTCGAGGACAGTGGCGTCGAGCACCGGCTGCCGCTGGACGCGGAGCCCGAGGCGTACCTGCGCTCGCTGGACGTGCGCGAGTGGCGGCGCCACGGCTGGGGAGTCGAGCTCCACGCAGGAGTGGCCGGCCCCGGTGCGCGCCTGACAATCGGGGACCACTTTCGGGGGTCATGCAGCTATAGAAGCTGATAAAGCCCCTGGATAAACCTCTTTAGAAGTTGAGAGCGCGAAGTGACACCTTCTGACTGTGCGCTCTTCTCACGCGGTCACCAGCAAGACGTGACTCTGGAAGTGTATACATGCGCACACATCGCCCCCTCAGTAACATTAACAGTGGCAATAATACTGCCGATGACGACGATGATAGTCAACTTTGAATAGTACGGCAAAACAGCGCTGACAGACGGCACGGAAGAAGGTGAGACAGACACATGCGCTGATCTCATCTTCTTCCGTCCCGTCCGTCAGCGCTGTTTTGCCGTACCATTCAACATGAACCAACTAGCCCAACTCAGCCCTCTCCTTGATAGTTAACTTCATTTCCCATCAAATAATAATGTGATAGCATTTAGGCTGCCGTCTCGAAAAAAAATTTCCGGCTTCTTGGTCACAAAAATCTAATTGGTCGAGAGGGTTGCGACGTCACCAACACCACGTGGCCACCAGTAGACCAGTCATAGGGCGCCGCCATGTCTGAAAATCTGACGACTGCCAAAATTTAGGTTTAGGTTAATGGGGTTTAACGTCCCAAAGCGACTCAGGCTTTGGTCTGATTGGGTCGCTCGTGCTGATACCCACGTCTGCTCACTCGCTAGGTCGGTCGCTCACTCACTCAGCCAGCCACCCAGGCACACAATCACTGACCCATTCATTCCCCCACTCGCCTGCAGGCGGCAGCGGCCACTGGGCCACGCTGTGGTGGTCCGGCGAGCGGTGGGCCTCTGGCGGAGCAGCACTGACCACCCTGCACGCGGCGCAGCTGTCCAACGCGTCGCGGGTGCGCGGTGCCCGTATCCGCGCCCAGGCCGGCCGGCTGCCGGGTGCCCGGTGGGAAGCGCCCAGTACGCAGCGGGTCCTCGGCCGCGTCTTCAACGACGTGCCCGTGGTGGCGTGCGTGCTCGCCGTGTCCGCGGTGCTGGCGCCCATGAGCGGCCTGTTCGCCGCCATGGCCAGCGCCGAGGGCCGCTCGGGCCTGCAGCTGCTGCAGCTCATGACGGGCCTGCTGAGCCTCGACTACTGGCTCAGCCACTTCCTGTGGGACTTCGCCACCCTGCACGTGCTCGGCTTCTGCCTGCCGGTGGCGCCGCCCTTCCTATACTTCTACGCGGACAGGGGAGCCCTCTTCTTGTGTGAGTTGTCTCGCTTCGCCCTTTACGGCCTTCTGTGGTCGAGTGGTCGGCCAATTCATTAATACAATTGCACGGTCATGGATCTGTTGGGCTGCTGCTGTTGGTAATACAACTGCAGTTGCGGTGCACCTTGCACTTGTTAGGGTGCAGCTGCTAGCAGCCGTGGCAGGTGCAAGGCGGTTGACCACGACGTCGGGACCGTATTGAGATGCAGTTGGCTGGATGTCCTACCTTGAAGAGAAATTGGCGCTTTCGTTGCTGAGCTGTGTCCCACTATCTGCGCTTCCTTCGCTGCCTTCCGTCATTTGGTCTTCTTCTGACGCCTGGTCTATAGTTGCATATCACTTCCGTTCAACGCGCAGAGTACCGGTGGCGGCTCCACTCAGGGGTGCTTTTATGGATTATAAAATGGAGGCCGGAGGAGCAGGGGGTGGGGGGGGGGGGGGTAATTGGAACTATGTACTTCAGAGGAATTTTTTTCAGCCGATAAGTAATGAGCTTCAGCAGGGTTTTCGTATGTAAAACATCTCGTTAGGGGTATAGAGAGTATAGAGCCCTTAAATCCACTTCCTGGAATCACTTCGTTTGGTCTCGACTTTTCGTTTCTTTTTCTTTTACTACGCTATAGTCGGATAAAATTTAAGTCTGCATTGAAGCTCTGCCCACATTCAGCCTCCGTGCACAATTCCACGAAGAAAAAGTAGTCTGCTGATTAAACGTTTCTTGTTACCTAAACAAGAAACTTATCACAAGAAAAAAACTATGAGCTCTAGAATTTTGTAGCGAAAAGCTACACTACGCGGGTCAGAGCCCAGTTTCGCGTGTGCGGAAGGCGCCAGTTCTGCGCATGTGCGAAAACCAAGTGACGTCACTAGAGGCGCAGGTGCGTCGCCTCCTCGCCGCAGCCGTCGTCGACGCCGCAGCCGTCGTCGACTCCGCCGCCTGACCCACAGATGCGCCACGCGCTACTGCGCATGTGCGTCGCCTCCTCGCCACGGCCACCGCCTGACCTTAGCCGGTCCGCATGTTTACGACAGATGCGCCGCGCGCTACTGCGCATGCGCGAGGAGGGTGCACCGCATGCATATAATGCGCTTGACGGAGAATAGAACTGGCGGGCGCGTTCGACATAGAAGCCAAGGAAAGTGCGGCTGCTGTTAAACGACGCAGAAAAGCGGAGAAATTGAGTTCTTCCGATCCAGAGGTAGCCGCCTGGGAGCTGGCCGCCCAATTACGGAGGAAAGATCGAGCCAAGGCGAAACGTGCATCTGAAACGCCGGAACAACGCGAGGAACGCATCGCGGAAAGACGTCGCCAAGAAGCCGAACGACGTGCTATGGCCGCCGCTATGGCCACTGGTAGTCAACAAAGTGAGGAGCAGCAGAAGGAGGAAAACATGGAAGAAGATTCAAGGGCTCACCGCTACACTGAACACATGTTAAGACTGGGTGAAAGCGCGAGTGCGTCCAGAGTGTTTACGTCGGACATTGTGAACAACCCGTTTGGCCATGTTTGTGATGTGTGTGAGACACTATCGCGCTTTTCGCTACGTATGTCCAGGCTTAACCTTAGCTAAGCCACAGCCAAATTTTTTTTATACGTGGATTGTTTGATATCGTCAAACATTAAAAAGCTGGCTTTCTTGTACTGTTGCGATTGGTCAGCGGAGTAATACATGATGCCGCATACCGCGGCCCATTGTTAGCAACTGGTGTTTTTTTTAGTTGTATC
The DNA here is from genome assembly GCF_055824585.1 of Amblyomma mixtum. Classification (NCBI taxonomy): domain Eukaryota; kingdom Metazoa; phylum Arthropoda; class Arachnida; order Ixodida; family Ixodidae; genus Amblyomma; species Amblyomma mixtum. The sequence goes on along the minus strand of NC_143016.1, from coordinate 37,173,404 downwards.
CTACTATAGTACTTAAATACGCAGAGAAGCGTAAACTATTTTTCTTTCCGAAGCCTCTCTCCGGTGCTCGGGAAGAGCAACCTGGGTCTCACAAGCCCCACCAATGGCAGCACCTGGCATCGCAGGGCAGTGGCGCATCGCTTGACCGCTGCACCACGGCGCCAGGAGTGGCATGAAGACTCTCAGAGATCTATGAATGTGAAGTGGAGATTGACCGATTCCTCGTGTCGGCATTAACCCATTAACACTATCACGTAATTTTAACTAAGTGACAGTGTTAATTTTAGTTGCGTGTTTTCTTCTTTGAGACGATGCGTTAAACATTAGAATACATGGATCACCGCGTTGGTATCCTCTTATGACCACTAAATAAGCTATAAGTGAACTTCTTATCTCAAGCTGTTTCGGTTTTGTCAGCCGAACGATGGGCGTGAAGTCTTCTTGACCTTTAGGTCATGTGAGGCACAAAAGATCCTGGAATATGAACCCTGATTCACTACAGCAACCGAAATCCAAACAGCATCGGGAAGAATTTTAATTATATATTATTTAGTGGTCGTAGGCGAGTATCACATGGTGATACACTCATAACAGCGCATCATTGGAAAGATGCCGCGGTGGCTCAGTGGTTACGGCGCTCGGCTGCTGACCCCAAAGGCGCGGGTTCGACCCAGGCCGCGGTGGTCGAATTCCGATGGAGGCGAAATGCTAGAGGCCCGTGTACTGCGCGATGTCAGTGCACGTTAAAGAACCCCAGGTGGTCGAATTATCCGGAGCCCTTCACTACGGAGTCCCTCATAGCCTGAGTCGCTTTGGGACGCAAATACGCGTAAACCATCATTTGGAAGAGGAAAATCTGGAAACAAAAATTTGGTACCAACCGTCTTTTAAGGTGGAGCTCAAGTCGGATTTCACCGATCGTTGTCTGATGCTCGCTTCACCTTGAAAATTGAGCCTCGGACACAACTAAAGTGAACACAGAAGTGCTAGAGCACCAAATTTGCTTTTAGCCTAACCCACACCAAGTCGTCCTCCAATTTTTTTGTTCCATCCCTCTCCTCGCAGCGGCAGCACTCGCACTCTTTATGGCGTACGGTGTGGCAGCCGTTCCTGCCGCGCATCTCCTCAGCAAGGTTTTCCCGAACGGCTGCCAAGTCACCATCATTTTCGTCAGCTTCGCATTTGGTAAGTCGCCCGGTGTCCTGTTGCCTGCACACCTTGCCACGAGTCTAACCGCGTCTAAGGGAAGTTAAGTGGCGATTTTGGATAGGACAAATGGTAATTACTAGTAAATGATTTGCAGACGAGTTGCAATAAAGTTAAAAGAAGCCCGTCTTCTTTGATCTCCCGTGACCTCTCACTGATGCGTAGTAATTTAAGTGCCGACAGAAGTTAGAAATTTATGTCCCGTAGCTAGTAAAATTACATCCCATATGCCTTCTGCAATTCAAATTTAGTTGCAGCTTTTCTTCCCGCAAGCATTTCACAACAAAGTCATGTATACTTACCAGACTGCGCAAGGTAGGTAAAATTGGTAGCGGTATAGGTGCGACAGAAGTGGTAAGCAATGTCGCCCCTTCACGAAGCTATTCTATCCCGCAAGCAGGTGTTACTCGTATTCTAGGCCCATGTAGGTGCAAACTTATAAAAATCTGGTACGCAGTGGGGTGGGATTTGAGATTCTAGGCTTTTTCCTAACGGGCGTAAGTAGTGTGCACGAACGAAGGACGGAGTTGGTGCCTGGCTTTCATGCTGATCAGAGTCTGAAGGGAAGCGATAATGATGCTGTCTTCCTCGACAAGAGGAGGAAGAGTAGGCGTCAGCAATAATGCTTAGGGAATGCATGCATATCGCCATTACATCCGCAATGCCAGACTGTGAGCTATATACACATACTGAGTGTTTCGAATTATTGCGTACGTCGGTTCGTTCTGTGCAGAGTGGATTGTACGACACGACGGACATTATTTATGTAATTAAGTGCAATAAAAAATATTTAATTAAAAAAAAAACTAGCCAACTTCTTATTTATTGGTTTTAGGTTAAATATCGTATTGAGAATTTGAGCGCCATCCATATCGAAAGTGAGCCCACTTTCTAATCGGCAGTGTGGTTTGAGATATCGAACGTGAAAAAGATGTCTTCGCACACTCTTTAAGTTGGTTTTACCACGTTGCATGTTCATCAAGCGATGTCGCAGCGCGTGGTGTTGTCACAGCAACAATGCAAGCATATTTTACCTCACAAACACATGAACTGCATAAGTATTTCAAGGATTAGAAATTTGATCAACGCCATTTGATCAATGCGCAGTTTGGGAAAGCCAACCAAACGAGTTTTCAAAAGTAGGTTTTTCCCTTTGCTTGTCTCGAGCAGCTTTGCCGATTTCGGTGTTCTAAAAACTGAACTTTCCTTCAGTGTTAACGGTCTTCAATTTCGCAATTTAATCCCGCTACCAAATACCAAAAAATAATAAGTTTATTAGCTAATTTTAGCTAATAAATCATCTTTTAATTGCGCTTCATCACGCAAACAACGTGCGCTTTGCCGCATGGTCCACCGTCACAGGCCGCAAAAAAAAAATCTTTAACGCCTCTGAAAAAAAGAATCTGTGTCGATTAATTTGAAACACCCTGTATAACGACACATGTATATGCAAACTGTTAAAGGTGGTAGCTAGCTGCTACTCAATAGCATACATAATGCAGCGAAGGAGAAATCTGAATAAGCGGAGATAAGGAAGCCTCAGTTTGCTGACACAAAACTACGACAAAAGGCTTTGCATTCGTCCGGGACCCAGACTTAAACAAATGTACATATACGTCCCATCCTTCCTTCTGGACCATGAGGCACAGCGCTAACACAACGAAGACAGAATGTGAAGAAGTCAGCAGATGAGTGCTGGCTACCAATGCACTTAGCGGCGGAATCCGTGGTGCAATGAATATGACCAGTCTCCCAAAAAAAAGGCCTCCTAGAAGTGCTATGAGGTGCCCAGCATTCACCACCCTCCTCCCGTCCTGCTCATTCCTCTAGCCGTCGTCCTGCACCCCACTTGAATGCGCCGTTATCCGTGGCCGGCGCACCCCCTTTTCCACCTCTCTCTCCCGAATAAAACCGCTGCCACTCCCAGGCGTGGTTCCGACGATGCTGGAGCTCGTGTGGGACGCCGAGGGTCCGGACACGGCTCCCACGGGCCGGGCGCTGACGTCGGCGGCTCGCGCCGTCCCTTCGGCCGCACTGAGCGCCAGCCTGGTGCGGCTGCTGCGGCTGCAGGCGCTGGGCGAGCTGTGCGAGATGCCCACGGAGCAGCGGCTCGCCCTGTGCCAGCAGCTGATGCCGCGGCTGCCGACGCGGAGGGCCTCGCTGGCCGTCTGCTGCCCCGAGGCCGAGGGACTCAAGGACACGGTGCGCTGGGCGAGCCGACTCAGGGACTTTTTTACGCGTGGAACTCATTTAACGTTCACTTGTCCGTGCCTGCAGACAGACAGACGCCTCACCTGAATAACATTATGATGCGGAGAATAACCTTGTGAAGAGCACCTATCTATTTGTAAGCGTACTACGTACACCAGATACATACGGTCATACAGGTATAAGACGATCCGTGTCATTCGGGTGGAGCTTGGAAGAAGAGGATGATGAAAAGTAGTAGACAACGAATAATAATATAGCATCCATAAAATGCACAGGCTCCTAATCGGGACTCCGTGAGAAAAACGCAACGAAAAGATCAAATGCGGTAGCCTCCTCCAAGCGTGGCGTGTATTTGTTGACAAAAGACGGTGTCTGTCCATCCGTTCGTAAAAGCAGATGCCTCACCTGCCATAGTGGGCCGCGATTTTTGGTCGAGAGAGGTCACGTGACCTTTTGATGTCATCTCAACCTGCCCACCGGACTGTGAGCAGCCTGTCCGCACCACTCGCGGCTAGTGGCGATTAAAATTTTCGAATCCCATTCAAATACTTTGACCTTTAAAAAGATTAAAGTATAGAATGACCAATTCCTCATATAGTGTGAGAGTGGCAATGTTGGCATAATCTGACGAAAGAGGAGTAATAACGTTTATTACGCAAGACAGATGTCTAATCCTATTGCATTGCACTCTTAAATGCTGGTTATGTGTTATCCAAGTTTTTAGCCTACAAGTTCTCCTTTTTTTTTTCGTGGGACAGGTGGAGAGGACAGGTGGAGAGGATAAGGTTGACCGCAGAGGAAATATCGAACATGCACTGAACACAAAACTCCAGTCTACAGCAGCAGTGATGCACGGAACTGGAATAAGCGTGTGGTGCATTCGAGCGTTATTCCATGCCCTGTTCCATGATCAAGGTGAACCTTCCGGTGTAATCGACTTGAAAGACGTAATCAAAGACCCCTTGCGGAGAGCAGCTTCATTGAAGCGACATGCTAAACTGCTTGGCTTGAGAGCATTTCATAAGCCACATGTAATTATTTGTTCACGCTGTGTGTTCCCAGAAGACCCCAGAAATCATTCATTTTGCTCGGTAAATATTTACGAGAAAAAATTACACCACAGCTAAAAAATTGAAAGGGTTGTAACTCCGTAAACCTAGTATTAAGAGCGAGAGGCCTTCCCCTAGCCACACCGTATCCACGTCATTTCATCTCAAAGCTCAAAGGTCATGGGCCAAAGGTCGAGGCTAGACCCATCGGCTTTTCAGGATCGCTAGTGAGGTAGAGCTTTCGTACTAAAACAAAGTACATGTTGAGTGCAAGTCGGAACATTTCCAACCGGCCTCGCACTCCCATGGTGGGAGGTTTCATACAACTGTTCCCATCATTATTCGGTATGCTTTCCGTGCGGCTCGCATGGAAACCGTACGGAACTTACGGAGTCTGTGCAGACGATATCGACAACGTGTACAAAAGTACGAACAGATTCCGTACGACATAATAGAGGTCTTGTGTATATCATTAGAAAATCATGCGGAAAAGATGTGGAAAATTACATATCCGCCGCTCGTGCAGAAACCTTTAGATAGGGAGGGGCCAGGTGATCAGGCATGCTATACAGTGACGAAAATAGGGCTGGAGAGGACAGCAAATAAGCGACGTTGACAGGAGCGTACTGCCTTCTTCTGACGACGAGTCTCAAGTTTTGCGCAGTCCTCTCCTCTTGCTAGACGCGTGTTTAGACAGGCGGCATACCCGCAGCCGGTGCCCAGCTGGGAGGACCTGCTGTCGGACGAGGCGAGCATCGCTGGCGACCTGACTCTGCTGCTGGCCTGCGGCCTGGCGTGCCTGCTGCTGTCGTTCCTGGGCGACGCTGTGCTGGTGCCGCTGGTGCACCGGCTCACCAACGCGCGCTGGCGGCCGGCGACCGCGGCCACCAGCAAGGCCCTGGCCGCCATCGAGGCGAGCGGCCTTATGCGGTCGCCACTCGGCGCCAGGGCCTCGGGCTCGCAGCAGCCCCTCATCACCGGCTCGGCTGGGCGCACCGCGTCCTTGGCCGGCACCCTGCGCTCGCCGACCCTGTCCCCGAATGCGGCCCCCAGCCAGCAGATTCTCTCTTCGCCTCGGGTGCGACGAAAATGCCTTCGACAGGGTCGGAATAACGGGATAGAAAAACTAAATGACATTCTGAAAAGACTGCGTGCTTCTAACGTGTAGCTGAGCTGTAGAGAGAATTTTATGGCGAGCCTACGCAGGGCCGGATTTGAAAAGGGCGCCCCCCTTCCCCCCTTCGCCGTCTTAGAACCCGGGCGCTCTTTTTGGGCGATAATTTTCTCGGACTTCAGTTTTGGTTCCCGCAGCAAAAATGGACATTGCTGAAGAATTTTGTGGCTGGACACATCTCCAGTCATGGCCAGTAAACGCCATTCTCGAGTAAAAAAGTACGAGGGGGTGAGCGACCACCCTATCCCCACCTCCTCCCCAAAGGGAGCAGCTTTTATGAGAAAACCGCGCGAGAACACGGTACTACATGTCTGTTGGGGAGTCACTCTACCGACTGAGCTAACCAGGGCTGCTCGCAGTTGACAGGGCGAAGCCGAGTTGATCGATGAAACGGGACCTCTCAATCTGCTAATCTCACCAGGCTCTCCACAAAGTAAAAATTCACACTATCTTGCCGTCGAGAGTAGATGTAAGCATGAGGTGCACTGCACGAAATGCGTATACTGTAACCTAGACGGCGGATAAATACTGTTCGCCGCACTCGAGTCTTGGAGAGCGCCCTCATCAGCCACTTCTTTTAGCCGTTTTTCACGAGTGACAGCTCCCGGCTTTTTTTGCCGCTTTTTATGGATGGTGTCCCGCGCGACCAGCGCTCTCCTCCTGCCAAAGGAGAGAGGACGGTGCCGGAACGTCCTAATACAGAACGCTGTGACATCAGCCATGGCCGGCCGCAGCCGGCACCGCCTCCGCCGACCACCGCTTAAAAGAACAACAAATCAGAGCTGGCTGCTGGCCGCGCTGACGGATGGTGCCACGGAACCTGTCTTCTAGGATTCGAGCGCATTACGTAATGACGTCAACTCACGCGATAGTTGAGCCCACCTCTGCACGACGAAGACGCTGTTGTTGACGCATGCGCTGGGCCGGGTGAGCTAAAATTTTCTCCAAAGGTTCGTTTAGGTTCGCCTCCGTGCTCTCCCTCCGTAATGGTGCCATGGGCAGTAGCGGTGCGCCTACAACGAGAGCTAAAAGCATATCATGCTTAATAGGCACTTTTAGCATACCGTGTACCGTGTTTACGTTACCGGTACCGGAGTACCGGGAGCCAGCGCGCAGCCAATGCGCACGCGCAAATCGCCTTGACGACGCCAGATCGCCACGTACCCGGCAGATAAACGCGCGCCTGCAGCATCGGGACCAATCAGCGAGTGCTCACCGGTGGTAGGCGGGCTCTCTGTATTCCGGTAACGGTAACGGTAATACGGTACACGGTATGCTAAAGGTGTCTAATACTAGGTAACGCCAACAAAGCTTCGAAAAGCACTCATTACATTTCCGGGTCTGCGCTGAGTGTCGCCGCTTTGCCCCTCGCGCAGCCCCCGTCGAACGTGGTGCTGGAGGCGGCCGGCCTGCAGCGCTGCTTCGGCCACCTGTTCGCAGTGCGCGACGTGTCGCTGAGCGTGCGCGAGGGCGAATGCGTCGGCCTGCTCGGCCAGAGCGGCTCAGGCAAGTCGACCACGCTGCGCATGCTCTCCGGGGAGCTGCTGCCTACGGCGGGCTCCAGCACCATCTACGGTCAGGACCTGCGCTCCCGAAGGGCCGGATACGTCAACCTCGTCGGATTCCAGGTGAACGGACCCCCTTCTTCGTGCTGAGAATAGTACCGCGTGCGCAGGGACCGTCAGTCTGAGATTTCAGTAACCGTCAGTCCGAGATCTGTTGCCTTGTCACCTCTGGTTTGTGGTTAGCTAGCGATTCATCTTTGTTTTTTTTTTAATTCAAATACCCTAAAGGCCCTTTACAGGCATTACATAGGGGGTTAAAGAAAAACAATAAAGCAATCGTATTACATAACACTGTGAAAAATATCACAAAGCATAAACAAACATGAGCTCAGATAAATAGGGAAGACAACAGGATAAATAAAGTATTTTAAAACATGCACACACGTGGACCACATTGTTCAAGACAATCTAAAAAAGAATACACTTCTGATAATATTTCATTAAGGGCCAGCAAAGAGTAAGCTCTTCAGTTTGTTAAGAAATGCGTCGTAATTGTTTTCGAGAACAATTTCTGCAGGTAGTTTATTCCAGTGATAGATGGCAAGGAACAATGGCGAATGACGCATAAGTTCAGTGTGAGCTATCTGGGGTTGCACTTTGAAGCAGTGGTCTAATCGGGGGAAAATGCGATGTGCTGGTTTGATATGAGAATCTGTGAATGGCGAGTGATTGTGATACATCTTGTGAAAGTGACATAGCTGGGTTACAAGTCTTCGCTTTCCAAGAGAGCTTAAATTTAGAGATGATTTAATATCTGTGATGCTGGAGTAGCGCGCGTATTTCCTTGTGACAAACCTAGCAGCCTTATTTTGAAGTGATTCCAGTTTATCCGCAAGATAAGCTTGATGTGGGTTCCAGATGAAAGCGGCATATTCTAGTTGTGATCTGACTAAAGTTGTGTATGCTAAAAGTTTGGTCGCCTGATTTGCAAAGTACAAGGTACGCCTAATGAAACCCAGGGTTTTGTATGCTTTAGTGGTGATATATTCAATGTGTTTGTGCCATGTTAAATCAGAAGAAATGTAGACACCTAGGTATTTGATTGCAGGAACTTTTTCAATGGCCATGTTACCGATAGAATAAAAGATGGGTTCAGTTACTCTAGCCGTCGTAAATGTTACAAGTTTCGTTTTCCGTTTATTTCCACGGAAATAAACGAAACGTTTATTTCCGTATGCCATTGTTCGCACCACTTAGCTATTTCATCAAGATCTGATTGCAAAGCATTAGTGTCATGAGAGTCAGTAATCTTTCTGTAAATAACACAGTCATCCGCAAATAGCCTAATTGTAGAAGTGAGGTTGCTGCTTATGTCGTTGATGTAGATAAGGAAGAGGATTGGCCCGAGCACCGAGCCCTGGGGCACACCAGACTTTACATGGGTTAGTGCGGAGCAAAATTCATTGGCAGACACGAACTGCTGTCTGTTAGATAAAAAGTTAACAACCCAGTTCAAAACATTGCTGTTTATGTTAAGATTTTTAAGTTTAAATATAAGACGATTATGAGCAACTTTGTCGAACGCTTTTGCAAAATCAATGAATACGGCATCAATCCTCATTAAATGATGTACAGCGTCGTGCAGGTCGGCCACGAGCTCGAATAACTGTGACTCGCAGGAACGGCCACGCAAGAATCCATGTTGGTTGACAAAAAAAAAGTTCTGCTGACTGAGGTAGTTCATTATTGCTGATGATATGATGTGTTCCAGAATTTTGCATGGTATGCTTGTTAATGAGATGGGCCTGTAATTTGAAAGGCTAGAAGAATCTCCAGATTTAAATATAGGTATAATGCGTGCGATTTTCCAAGCATCGGGCACAATTCCTGTATCAATGGACTGCTGAAAAATTGGGACGAGTATGGAAGCTATCACTGATTTCGTTAACTTGAGCAGTTTTGGGCATATGTCATCGGGTCCGGGGGCTGAATTACTCGGCAAACGATCAATAGCTTGCTCAATGCCTTCCTGCGTAATTAGGATGTCATTCATGACCGCGTTTATACTCACAGCATTAAAACATGTGGGAAGTGGTGTTTCGTTAGTAAACACCGAGCTAAAAAATAGGTTGAATTCGGTGGCAACCTCAGACGGCTGAATAAAATCACCGTCTTTTCCTGGGTGTTCTCAAAAACTGCGTGCAGCTCATTCTTTCGAACAGGAATCTCCGCTGGCTTGTCGGATTTGTTTCGGTGTCTGCAGAACTTTGGCTTTCTACTACATGCGCTACTTCTCCGGAGGGACTTATTTAAAACAAAAATTATTGGTTTCTAAGGGAAGAAAATGGCGCAGTACCTGTTTCACTGGTTGAGGTCTCCACCAAGAAGTGAGACAGTTACTGCACCATTTCCTTTCGAGAAAACATTTTTTAAAAGAAATCTTTCCATAGAAGTAGCGCATGTAGCAGGATAGGATAGGATAGGATAGGATAGAAGATAGGATAGGATAGGATAGGATAGGATAGGATAGGAAAGGAAAGGAAGGAAAGGAAGGGAAAGAAAAGGAAAGGAAAGGAAAGAAAAGGAAAGAAAGGAAAGGAAAGCAAAAAGGAAAGGAAAGGAAAGGAAGGGAAAGGAAGAGAAAGAAAGGAAAGGGAAGAAAGGAAAGAAAATGAAAAAGGAAAGGAAAAGGAAGGGAAAAGGAAGGGAAAAGGAAGGGGAAAAGGGAAGGGAAGGGGTAGGTAATGGGAAAGGGTAGGGAAAGGGAAGGGAAAGGGAAGGGAAAGAGAAGGGGTAGGAAATGGGAAAGGGTAGGGAAAGGAAGGGGAAGGGAAGGGAAGGGGGAAGGGAAGGAAAGGAAAGGAAAACTTTTAATGTCCAACAGAAAGAGGGTAGCTAGAGGGTAGCCAGATCAATTTTGATCGCCTGGGGTTCTTTAATGCCAGCTGACATAGCAGAGCAGAAAGGCGCCTTTACATCACGCCCCCATCGAAATGCGGCCTCAGCGTCAGGCCTTCGATCCCGTCACCTTAGGCTCAGCAGCCGAAAGCCATAGTCACGGAGCGTGTCATAGCGCGGGTCAGGTGGTCGAAGCTGCTGAGAGCCGTGCACTGAGGCGTGCCTCAGTACCCACAGCGTATTGGCGAGCAGATGCTCATGAACTTATTGCTGCCCCAACACAGCCTAGCGACGGTGGATTCGTGCCCGAGCTGACGGCCCGCCAGCATCTGTACCTTCTGGCCACACTGAGGCTGTTGCCCGCGCAGAACGTGCGCCCACTGGCGGAGCACGTGCTCCGGCTCGTGGAACTAGACTGGGAGGCCGACAAGCCTGCGATGCACTACTGGTACGCATCTCCTCCTCGGCTGTCTGCGCCTGGACCTTTAGCCAGCCTTCTTTTGGGCGCTGTAGCGCTGGTGGCACGGGAGAGCCGGTGCACAGTTCGCTTTTTGCTAGAAAATCTGTGGTGAACTGGATCGCAGGCGCAGTTCTCGCTAAGCACGTCGAGCGGATATTATGTGAGTTGGTCAATTCTTCCACGTTCATGAGAGAGGCGGGGGGGGGGGTCTCCATAAGCCTTCATGTGACCAGCCTTAAAGTGAAGACGTATGCACCGAACTCGATGCCAATATTCGAAATCAGTTACCTCCAATACTGCATTACTGCGTGCTGACAGCGACTGGTGGAGTAAAAACGACATTAACAGTTGTACTACAAACTACCAACTATCAGTTAATAGTTTGCGCTCTGCGTACTTGTGAGAATTGGTAGTTGACGCTAAGCCTTTGTCTGTTCGTATCGTTCTTTAAGCCTCCCTGTTGATGCCGACCTAGTGTAGCGCACGACAGCAATTAAATGTGCAAAACGTACTATCCCCATTCTCAGCTTAACTGACAAGTTTGTATCAAGCTACGCGTACAGTCTGCTGGCAGCTGCAACTGCTCGCACGCCGCAAGAGGCAAAATGTACGTGCACCCGCGGCCCGAAATGCGCTACGCCTGCATAGGCTTTCCGTGCCCATATAGCAACCCGCATGCTAAGGCTTCATGATCGTTTGGTTGCTTCCTGGCTCTTGCCATGCACGGTCATGAAATGCAATGCTACGTCGGCGGCCACCATGTCTGAGAACTAGGGCCAAGGCGAGACTCTGCGAGTTAATTTGATTCCCTTATCGCCAATTATACCATAGAAACTATTCGGGGTGTTAAATATTGCCGCCGGCGGTATTAGTTGCAAGCCATTTGCAGTTTCTTAAATAAAAACTCACTGAACGGTTACTGCTATCTAACGCGAGACCTAGTGACAACTGTGTACGTATTTTCCTTTTGTGATATATTCAGGTAAATAATTTGAAAGAGGGATGTATATGTGCACAGTTATAGACCACTCGTATTTTTCAGACATACTCACTTCTCAACTAGCACTTCTCTTACAGTCCTTGATAGTCATGAAGGAAGCCTTCTGATCTGAGAAATGTCAAGAGATGCGTTCGAGGTTTCGGACTAAGGCCTGATTGTCAAAGACGAGGTCTATGGATGTGTTTCGGAAGGTGGCCACAGCAGTGGAAGGAGTTACGAGTGAGAGGACCTACGCTGCCACACGTGACGCCATTGAGTTCGTATCACTCGCACTGGTGCGTTGAGTGACGTCAGGGAGATTCGCCTCCTCCTTCCACGGTATCCCCACTCCCACCATCTGGTTACACCTAATACTGCTACTACAACGCCGACGCTAAACCCAAGGAATGGGCCTTTTAACTGCTGTCGCTGTAAAGCAGACATCTTTCAGACAGCGTGTCGTTGGCTGGTTTTTCACACCTCTACGAGCACACAACTTTCAAACGCGCTAGGCATTGTTGGAAAGGGTGCGCGGAGAACATGGCGCGCCAACGGAAGTTACCTGGTCGCAGCCGGTCGTCCCAGCGCAAACTGGGGCTGGCCATGGCGCTGCTGGGTGCCCCGCGCCTGGTGCTGCTGGACGAACCGACGAGCGGCGTGGACCCCATCTCGGCGCGCAAGATGTGGCAGACCGTGGACGCCTTTGTCACCGCCAACGACCAGGCGGTCGTCCTCGCCACCACCCTGTGAGTCTCAAACGGGAAGTGGGCGCCAATGTGAAATCCTGGTTTGGGGATAGCTGGCACAATCACGACTTCACAAGACGTCTCGAAAAAAAGTGGTGGGGCTTTCGAGCATACGTGCGAAAGCATGTGTTCATTCTTCAGTTGGCGGTGACACTTAAGCTCTGCCTAAGAGTATGACGCGATAGCTTTAAAGGGTAAGTGCCCATATATGCTGAACTGATCATTCTCGACTTATAGATGCGCGATGAGCCCTCATGCCACCACCAGCGCAGTGGCGCAGCGGTCAAACGATGCACCACTGTGGCTGTTTCTATCACAGGCACCGGTAGGGATTGTGCGACCCATGTTGCTCTTCCCGAGCAGCCTCTCCCGACCAACCCTTAATTTAACTTCTACTTGCCACGGTGGGCAGCTTGCTCACAATTCTATTGGCACGTTGTGATGACACCACAAGGTTATGTGACCTAGGTGGCGCGACGCCCTCCTCCCATTGGCTATAGATGGCGCGACGCTCCTCCGAACTTGCCCGAGCTTACTCGAGTAACACGGGTAAGCTCCGGTTAGTTCGGAGCACAAGACGAGATTAGGATCACAAGACAAACAAGATTCTTGCTCGTGTTTGGTACGTCTGGAGTAGTGCCTGTGCACTAAAACTGGAAGCAGTGGCTTTTCGTTTGTCCTTGTATTTCCTGCTTTTACATCAAGCTTTAAAGCTAGTAAGAGACAGGAGCAGGCAAGCAAAAAACACGAATGAAGTGGGCTTGACACGAATGAACTTTTTTTTTTTATTCCGAAAGCATGCCTTGCATATGCAGATACACGCCGTAATCCCGAATGAAGGAGCGGTAATATGAGGAGAACACACAGTAACCACTAATTTAGCGATGACTCTTTAAGCAGTTTGTTTATGTAATAGTTCGCCTCTGTGGGAACAACTGCAATTACAACTTCAGTACAGCAATTAAAAACTTTGTCTTCATTGGCAAAGCGATTGTTCGTTTCATATTGGTTCTATCTGCTCGGACAAGCGTGTTTCCGAAGTGTGCCGCAAAATGACGTTTGGCGGCGGAATAAGGCCAGCCTGCTTAGCGTCTCTCCTCCGCAGGATTCCCGAATGCCTGGCGCTGTGCTCGCGCGTCTTCGTGCTGAGCCGCGGTGAGAGCACGTGGATGGGCTCGGTGCCCGACCTGCGCAACACCTTCTTCATGGGTATGGTGGTCACCGTGACCATGTGCTCCGAGGAGAAGCCCCCCGTGGTCGCCACCTTCCTGCACCGCGTCAACGAAATCTTCGAGGGCGAGGCGCAGGTGGTCAGCCGGCACAAGGTATTGTACAGCTCCTCTGCGCACTGTTGAACGAAGTCAATGGATTCAATACCGGCCGCGATGGCCGCGCTTCGATGGAGCCTTAACGCAAAAGCGCCCGTGTGCTGTGCGATGTGAGTGCACGTTAAAGAGGCCCGGGTGGTGTATAGAATAATACGTAGCACTCCACTGCGGCGCAGGTTCCTCTCTGCCATCTTTCTCTCGTTCGTTATTTTGCTCACGGCGTGGTTCAAGTGTTTCTCCGTGGGTGAGACACCCTCTGCGCTTAATCTCGTGTCTCCACTCCACCACCGATCCCTGCGCTCTGAAGCGCCAGCTAGAGTCTATACCAGCTAAGCCGCTGGAAGACCGCGTTCAGAAATTTGCTTTTCGACGAAAAGAAATGGCGCAGTAACCGTCTCCGATCTCGGTGGACAACTCAACCGCGCCGTGAGGGAAGGGAGAAAGAATGGAGTGAAAGAAGCAAGGGAGAAAGAAGTGCCGTAGTGGATGGCTTCGGGATAATTTCTACCACCTGCAGATATTTAACGTCTGCTGACATCACACAGCAGACGGATGCCTATGCGTTTCGCCTCCATCGAAACGCGGCCGCCGCAACAGGGTTCGAACCCAGGCGCTCTGGCAGAGTAGCCAAGCGAGCTCTGCCGAGGCGTCAAGCGGGGCTATAGTCTCCTGACAACTTTATGCGAGAGAGAAGTGCAAAATACACCAGTGTGTTGTTCGTTATCGTCATCATCATCAGCCTGAGCATACTGCAAAACAAACGCTTTTCCCGTATCTATCCAATTAACCCTGTCTTCAGCCGCGGCCATCTTAGTGCAAATTTATTCATCCCTTGAGTGACAGCAAGGCAACTCATCAGCGAATCACAGATTACTGATGTATTCTCCATTAACTCTTATCCCCAACTGTTCCCAATCCAGGTTTCCGAATACCTCCTGTAAACAGGCAGTGAATAGTATAAAGAGCCCTCGGTGGTAGAAATTTCCGGAGCCCTTCACTACGGCGTCTCTAATAGCCTGAGTCGCTTTAGGACGTTAAAACCCGTAAACATAAACATAAGCATAATAGTATTTGAGAGATGATGTCTCCCTGCTTGTCAGCCTTCCTTAACGGAATTTCATTCCTGTCTTAATGGAGGGTTCAGCAATGGAATCCGCGTGCCGATGGAATTTCATTACCAGTCCTAGGGTGGCCTTATCTCGGTGACTAGAGACACCAACGCACTCCCTTACTAGCGCAGGATTTGGCCACCCTGGTGTATTACTTGGCCACAGCCTCCTATATAAATGCACCTATTAAACATCGGTCCTTAGTCCCCAGGAGCTGCGGAGCAACTGACCAAGGCGGCGGTCAGAACTGTGACGTGTGGGGTTGTGAAAGGGGAATAAATACGCTCTCCCCGCTTAACCGCGACTGACGCAGTTCAAAACTGCTGCTGGCCCTACCCGTGATCGTGCGCGCTACATGCGCACGCCGACCACGGCGGGCCTTGCCCCGAGGGAAAAAAAGTAACGACACTCTGGCTGACACAAACAGGCATATATTGCTGCAACAATGACTCCAGCTAGCAACAAAATACGCTAACGAATCGAGGTCGTCCGACTCACCAGCAAGGTTACGAGCGAACGTTCGCCCACACTATGGCAAGGACGAAACACATGCCAGACGGGACGCAATGGCGGGAAAATTTTGCCACCACGCTCCGCTCTCCGCTGGCGGAGAGCGGATACCCGCGCCGAAAATTCCGTGCGCGCCGAGTTCCTGAGCGCGCTCGCAGCAATCCCACAGCAGCACCACAGGGGACGAGCGAGGCAAGTCCTCACGAACGCTACGGAGGGCGCTAAGTATCTCTGGCTCCGAACAGGCCGCCATTGGAAACTGAACTTGGCAACGTTTAACGCTAGAACCTTATCCAGTGCGTTATCAGTGCATGTGAAAGAACCCGAGGGGCTGCTGTGGTATCCACCAAGAGTCAGACGTTACTGTGCCTTTCTTTTACCGAACTTTACATGCTTTTATAACAATTGCACAGCTACTATAGTTCTACATAAAGTCAGCAATAAAATTCCAATAAGGAAAGGTGTCAGGCAGAAGACACGATTTCGCCTATGCTATTCACTGCCTGTTTACAGGAGGTATTCCGGGGCCTCAAATGGGAACAGTTGGGGATAAGAGTTAATGGAGCATACCTAAGTAATTTGCGATTCGCCGATGACATTGCCTTGCTAAGTCACTCAGGACATGAACTGCAAAGCATGATCAATGAATTGGACAGGCAGAGCAGAATGGTGGGGCTAAAAATTCACATGCAGAAAACCAAACTAATGTTCAACAGCCTAGCAAGGGAACAGCAGTTCGCAGTTGGTAGCCAGGTGCTGGAAGTAGTAAGAGAATATGTCTATTTAGGGCAGGTAGTGACAGCTGATCCAGATTATGAGAGGGGAAATAACTAGAAGAATAAGAATGGGGTGGAGCGCATATGGCAGGTTATCTCAGATGATGAATGGCAGTTTACCAATATCCCTCAAGAGAAAAGTATACAACAGGTGTATCTTACCGGTACTCACCTATGGGGCAGAAACGTGGAGGCTAACAAAGAGGGTTCAGCTTAAGTTAAGGACAACGCAGCGAGCTATGGAAAGAAAAATGATAGGTGTAACGTTAAGAGATCGGAAGCGGGCGGAGTGGGTGAGAGAACAAACGCGCGTTAATGACATCCTAGTCGAAATCACGAGGAAGAAATGGGCTTGGGCAGGGTATGTAATGCGAAGGCAAGATAACCGCTGGTCCTTGAGGATAACGGAGTGGATTCCAAGAGGAGGCAAGCGTAGCAGTGAGCGGCATAAAGTTAGGTGGGCGGATGAGATGAGGATGGACGGGGGTATACGGTAGCCGCAGCTGGCAGAGGAAATGTTTAATTGGAGAGACATGGGAGAGAGAGGCCTTGGCTCTGCAGTGGGCGTAGTCAGACTGATGATGATGGTGATGCTCTGCTAGCGTCAGCGGCTGGACGACAGCACACCCATCTGCAGAAGTTAGGAGCACGCTGTAGTCAAGAGGCAAGGGCGTTATTTGGGGCGCTGGTCATGCGTTGTGTTGTGTTGGGTTTAATGACTCATAAGCAGCTAAGGCTATCATGCGCCAAGTTCAAGGTATAGAAAAATTGTTTTCCACAGATTTTTACAAATATATGAAAAAATATGGTGGTTTAGAAAGCTTAAAAAGTTATTAATGATATCCTAGTTGAAATCAAGAGGAAGAAGTGGGCTTGGGCAAGGCATGTAATGCGAAGGAAAGATAACCGCTGGTCCTTAAGGGTAACGGAGTGGATTCCAACAGAAGGCAAACGTAGCAGGGGGCGGCAGAAAATTAGGTGGGCGGATGAGATTAAGAAATTTGCGGGAATATGATGGCCGCGGCTGGCGAAGGACAGGGTTAATTGGAGAGACATGGGAGAGGCCTTTGCCCTGCAGTGGGCGTAGTGATGCTGATGATGATGATGACATGCCGCGCCACTAATTGCGGTAGGCTTTACACCAGCAGGTATAGAGCGCACTTTCTCTGGGGCAGACATCCTCGCCTTCGTTGTACGCCGTAACCTGAACCTGAACCTGGGTGGCATACTGGTTACAATGGTTACCAATACAATATGGACCGTGGAGGAGCGGTTGTCGGTGTGTCGTGTGGTAAATTCGTCTAATCGGGCATGGGAATGGATGCGCAGTGAGGAGTGTAGGGTGTTGAAACCGGAAGAGACAGCCGTTGCCCTAGTCAGTTGGCAGAGCACTACACGTGGCAGGCGAAGGTTGTGGGTCCGAATCCCAGCAGCGGTGTGGTTGTTTTTCCTTCTACTTTCTATAGTATCGCCCAAATGATTGTGATTGTTCAGCGTTTTTTTAACCCTTATCAAAGCCTCCTTGAAAAAAAAAAAAAACCACATTCCCCTTATGCATTCCTTGGTTTCAGTTAGTGCTGGATTCTTCCGTATGTGTCAAGCCCAGAAATAGTGATCAATTACGGCAGTAGTATGGGCGGCTGTCGTCACGTCCTTTGAACATTCAAAATTTCCGCCCAATTTTTAATACTTGGTACACGTTCCTGATTTTCTGTGGCCGTCGGATCGCCGTGAGCGCAGGAACCATTTTATGTTAGATTTTCCAGCGCTCAGAAAGCTTACAGACATCACTATCAACATGATGTTGCAACATCTGTCGCTTTCTTGTCTGGCACAGTATCTTAAGTTGCAGGTTAGGTCTCGCAAAGCATACGCCTCAGCTTTGAAATGCGCTCTTTTTCCCGCAGAACGTGATCCGCTTCAAGATCCGTGACCCGCTGTACCCGATGAGGTTGCTGAAGCCCAAACTGGTCGAGCTGCGGAACGTGGGCGTCGTGTCCATCGTCGACTTTGGACACGTGGCGCTGCACAAGCTCTTCGGTGTCGAGGAGCCCGAATAAGGCGCCCTGTGTGCTCCACCCGCTACGTGGGCAGCCGTAAGGAGCGACGCGTCTACGCGACGGCACGTCCGCAGCACTTTATGGCGACGCCACAGTGTCCGCCTTTTGTCGCACGGTCACTGCGACCGCGACGTGACGTGGGGCTGCTGGATGGGCTGTTGCTCGAAGGCGGCCCCTTTTGTCATTTGTGCAATTTATACGGCCACAGTCTGGTGGCTGAGCATAAAAGTGATTTTTCCGGTAACTGACTTTCGGTGTTATCTTTCGCCTTGGCTGAATCGTTTTTAGCCTCGCACATTGGGATTAAATGCTGGTTGGTAATGCGCGTATAATCTGTCACAGGCCGCATGCATAAAGTAGTGTGGGCAAAATAAAAATAAATAAAAATAATATTGTCCAAGACCACGTACACAGGAAAGCACGAGTAGATTACCCTGGCCAGAACATTTTGGACGGGTTCTCAACGCCCAGCAATAGTGTGTCCCACATTCACTTGACCGCGATAAGCCCATCTACTACGTCCAGCATTTTCGCGCAACAGATCTACTAGATGCAAAAGTCAATCTCCGGGATATGCCAAATCTGACCTTGGTGTGACAGCCCTCAGTTAAACGTCAGGTGTCCAACCATAATTGACCGTGCCCTACACGACGGTGCCAAGCAAATTTGACCCGGCAGTTGACAAAATTTGGCCCGGGCTACCCCCGAAATTTGACCTAAGACTATTTGGACCAAACACGATGTGCAACCATAATTGAGCATGCCCGACACATTGGTCACCTCCAAATTTTGCTCTGATCATCTGCAAAAATTTGGCCGAGGCCACTCCCGAAATTTGACCTTGGAGCCGGTTTGTACCAAAATTGATCTCCAACTATAATTGAGCATGCGTGACACGAAGGCGACCTCTAAATTTAGCCCGGGTCATTTTCAAATTTTGGCCTGGGCCACACCCGAAACTTGTCCTTAGCCGATTTGGACCCAAATTGATGTCCCACCGTAACTGAGCGTGCCCGACATGATGGCGACCTCCTCCAAATTTGGCCCGAGTCATTGCCAAAATTTGGCCTTCCTGATTTGTGAATGCTTGCGCACTATAATAGCTTTAATCAAGTTAACATGGTGTACCATGCCTACCCAAGGTACACAATGGTACACGTCTTCCAAACGTACGCTATGGTGCCTCATAACCGTGGTTAAACTCTGCATAACTTTTTTTTCTACATTTTGAATATCTCGTTTACAGAGCCATGCTGTACGTACAAATGCTGTGGTATGATCCCGCGCGATGAGGCGATAGACCTTCCTTAGCAAAGCTGGGAAATGTTGAAGCGCTAAGAGAACAGGTTAGCAGCTCTTCTATGCAGACGAGTGGAGCAGTTCAAGAAAAAAAAAACAAGTTTTCTTATATTCTTTGTCTTTTAACGCGAGAGCGTTAAAGGGCCCCGTTGCTCAGAAAATCTGGCGTCGGCGTTGTGAGCGAAAAATAGGATAGCTTAGGGTGTCCCAGGTAGCCACCAGTCGGAGGAGCAACCTAGGTGGGCTACCTAGGTCACGTGACTTTGCAGCGTCATCACAACCTGCCCACCGGATAGTGAGCAAACTGACCACCGTGGCAGGCGGCAGTTAAATCAATGATTGATAGAGATAGGTTGCTTGGGAAGAGCAACCTGGGTCACACGAGCCCACCGGCGGCAGCGCCTGCCATCGCAAGGCAGTGGTGTACCCCAACCGCTGCCCCATTGCGTAAGGAGTGGTGTGAGCACTCCCAGGGACCTATGAATGTAAAGTTGAGAATGACCAATTCTACATATATATGGACATTAACTCATTAACGCTGTAGCGTCATACCCTTAAGGTTGACTTAAATGTCCTCTCCCTATACGGCACCCACAGAGAAAACATTAAGCAAAAGCTGCTGCAACCGAGCCTGCCGTTCGATTTGGCCGAGTTCGACATGGATGGCTCAGCCCTCTAATGAGGTACGCCTAAGCGAAGACCTTGGGCGGTTGCATCCAGCCCACATATGTGGGCGGGTCTCTGGTGCCGCAGCTTACGGCAGTAAGAGGTAGGTTTTTGAACGAACGAATACTTTGCGCGTGAATGCGCGGGGCAACTTCAGCATAGTCAGACACAGTGGCCCACAAAGCTTGCGCAAGGTGAATTTCTTTGTGTCACCTTTCGCACTGTGCACTGTATCGGCACAGGAAAGCTGAGAAATCAAGCCAGCATGCGGACATTGCCAACCGCATGTAGGCTCCCGTTCGAGCAGCCAGAGCTTCGTTTTGAGTTTTGCTCTGTTGAACCTTGTTGTCACCATATCCCGAGCGAACCTTGCGCGACATAGGTAGAACTGTGAGTACCTCTCCCTCTGGAGAACGAGAGCGAACGGTTGTGGTTGAAATGGCGCGCACGACCAGGCAAGACAGGCATCACGAGTGCTTGTACCGGTCCTCCCCACTGTTTCAGCCATGACCGTATGTTAACAACTTACTTACTGCAAGGAAAGAGAACACTGGATCCTGACAGACATCCAGCGTGTCCGTCAAAGAGGTCTCCTCTTTCGGCGCTGAACTAGATAGGCTCACCACTTCTGTTGCATGATCACATGGGCTATGTCATTGCCCAGCGTACCACTAATTTTCTCAAGCTTCTGAGATGCCTCACCAATTTGGTGTAGACTTCCCGGTAGCGGCGGTAACTACTATCGTCCTTGACATTCTGGCATCGTCACCCTCCACGACGCGCGACATGGGCTGCGCCGTGGACACCGACCTTTCCATTCCCTCTTTGCACTGTCCTCTTCCGTCTCTTTTCCTCACCCCCCTATGTTTGGAAAGCAATGCCATACACATAACCGAGCATTTTAGCTCCTATGGCAAGCCGGTACGCTTGACATGATGACAACAGAATTCCGGGACGACGAATAAAGGACAACATCATTGTTTAATGATTCTGTCCCTGTTTTCTATCTCTGAAAGCTGTTTTCTCACTGACACAGGCACTATTCAAACAGCTGGCCTCAAATATCATTTCTATTACAGCGTGGAGCTGTCGTCTTCCATTCTTGTGCGCCCTTGTAGGGTCGTCCACCTCATTCTGACTCCGATTTTCTTGATTCTGAACGCCCTGGCCTTCGAGCTTAGAAACTGGTACATAGAAATATTGGCATGAAAATATATATGCCCGCAGTTAAGAATATCCGATAAAAAGGCAATATCGCTAGCAGCTCCAGCTAAATGCTAGGAGGGAACCCTATAGGACACATTAACATTGATGATTCCACCCTCCCATTCGGGAGAAGTGGACGCAAAAGAGGAGGAATGAAACATTGGTAAAAATACTGAGGATGATTTTGTTAATTGGCGCCAAAGTCTATGGCTAATGCGAAGCCCGACTTGAGTCATTATGTTCTTCCTATTGTTTTAGAGCGCAGTCCGTTGGTGCCCGTTTCTGCGTTTCTCGGCGTCGCGGTCGCCGCTGTCCGTTGCAACCATTAGTGGACACCTTAGTCGCGCTTTAAGCTGCGAAACCAATGGTTTGGGTTATGGTGCTTGGCTGCTGACCCAAAAGACGCGGGTTCGATCCCAGCCGCGGCGGCTATAATTTCTTTGGAGCAGAAATTCTAGAGGCCCGTGTACTGTGCGATGTCAGTGCACGTTAAAGAATCTCAGGGGGTCGAAATTTCCGGAGCCCTCCACTAAGGCGTCTCTCATAGCCTGAGTCGCTTTGGGACGTTAAACCCCATAAACCAACCAAACCAAACCAGTGGTTTGGTTTGGTTTGGTTTGGTTTGGTTTGGTTTGGCTTGGCTTGGCTTGGCTTGGCTTGGCTTGGCTTGGCTTGGCTTGGCTTGGCTCGGCTTGGCTTGGCTTGGCTTGGTTTGGTTTGGCAACCCTTTCACAAAGCGACTCGGGACACCTCAATCGTGCTTTAAGCTAAGTGGCGGTAGTGTCAGATGTGCGCTGCATGCGTTGGCATTGACAACTGAAAAAGTTTTACACTCCGAACCTCCTTCATGGCAATCGAGAACTGTTAGCGGAGTGTTTCTTGAGGAAGGAATATGTGTGAAAAATAACATGTTGCCTGTAATTGTACACATATGCCTTGCTCAAATTACTTTTTTTTCTGATTGTTGGAACCAGAGCACGATGTTTCCGTTCTGAGCGTTACGTCTTCCTGCCACTGAACGCACGCGTTCTTTTTTCCTATTCCCTTTTTTATCAACTTGAAAGTGCCTTCAGAATTGTTTTCCTTATGCTATGGCCACAAAGGAGTTCCTAGCCGGTCATGCTTCACTTCTGTTCTCATTACAAACCAACTGGAACAGCCTTCCATACTAGCCTACCGAAGCTTTCACGTTTTCGCTATGTTTTCTTCTCTACATTCAAGGTAATTTATTCTTAATTTATTTTCAAATTCTTCCTAAAAAGCTCAGTAATACTAGAAGGTGTCAAAGGATTGCGAACAATCCTTTTCCCAAACTAAAATTTCCAGCGTGAAAGGCGCGAAGGAAACGACACAACACAGAATACACCGCTAGTGCGCCAATGGTGCCTCCTCTATTGCGTCGCAATTTTTGCCCGCTTCTCACCTAAACACTCAAAAATTCACTCGCAGCCTGCCGTTTTTAAATATATACGCTATCCTAAAATAAACAGATTCTCAAGCCCTGTTCTCTTTGTGCGAGACAGCCTAATGCGACACATATGCTGTCTACAGAGAGTAACTGAAAAAAACAAACAAATAATGCAAAAATGCACCAAAGATAAGAATTATAACGTGAAGTTGGCCTACATTTCTGAGTTAGTCATATCTTGTGGCTCCATGTCTGCGCCTTTCTCTCAACTGCTTGCCTCCAAGAAGAGCTGATCGAACACGAACAGTATCGTCTGAATAATAATTTTTTTGGTGAAGAAATCAGGCGTCATTAGGGCTCTAAAAGATACCCCTGCTTCACAGCCACTTAGTGAAAGGTTATAAAGACGGCACTGGACAATGTCCCATTTCGCCCTCCGCTTTACCGCGCACTGCTCCCAAAAGTTTCGTGTACAGTACAATGACATATCCCGTCAACATATATGTAGCTATGCATAAAATTTCGGTGGCGAATCGATAGACTGTTTCAGTTGCTAGATATCTGCTTACTTTCTCATACTGGTATTGACTTGAGCATCAGGTGAAGTGAATGATGCATAACTACTTTTGAAATCACATTTTTTTTTCCTAAAAAAAGTCTCGCACATGCCAGTCATATCAGCTATAGGATTGCAGCTTAGCTATTTCTTCATCATGCTGACGCCACTCGTGGACGAAAAAATTGGACTGCCCGTTCCTCCCGTCTTTGTCCTACTGCTATTAGGGCTTTGTATCAAAGGCATGGGCTTAGATGCACAGCCGTGATAATATGATGCTGCAGGAAAAAACCTTACTGTTTCGTCCCGAAGCTTAACGCATAGCTTCAAACGAATAACGATTGGATGCGGGCCATTTGTGTGACATTTGATGCTTAAAATACCTTAGAGACTTCACAACACGCAGCGGACGCGGACGCAGCGGTGATTCGTTGTGTTCTTGTCTGTTTTCAAGCTGCACAAATGCTTCAGCATCAATTCTCACGAATGCCAGGCCCGCACCGCTTTGTGATGGGAGCTGAGACAAAGGGCTATTTGCCTTGGCCCATGGGACACACTGACACAGGCACAACATGTCATCGCTGAAATGCGCAAAGGTTTATTGTCGCGTGAAAGGTTCTGCAAAAGATGGAACAAAGAAACAGGGATAAGAGACGCAGACGACGACACTGCAGAGGCGGAAAACACGGACACCACGCGAACACGCTGGAATGTGTGAAAACAAACTTGACGGCACTCCGCCTGTACGCGACAGATTATGCGTGACTCCTGACACTTGAGCAATTCATTCCACAAAGGAAAAATGGGCAGAAAAAAGAACACAGAGCAGGAGATGCAGAGTCAATGTCAAGAGGAACACTTCTGTGGCGAGATTCCTATAACTGGTTCGGGTAGAAGGGCCTAAGCGTACAAATGCGCTCGAGCGTATGGAAACCTACTACGGCTATCGTCAAGCAATACGAGTTGTTCTCAGAGCTCCGGAAGGGAGCCTGAAGTGGATAAAGAACGCCTGTATGACAGCGCACACTGAGATCTGAACAGCAGGCTCAGGGGACTAGAATGGTATTATACGCGCTAACTGAGCTGCTTGGTTCAAAGTTCGTCACATCTATACTGTTATTCGTTCTCGGTTAGTCAATAATGACGCGAAATTAAGCTTGTTAGCCGGCTCAATCCTTATTTGTAAGTTCGTAAAGGCGGTTGTTGATGTCCTACGCAGCAGTCAATGTGCAAGCATTTTTTTTTTTTTACCCGCCGTTGTTTTAAGCGTGCTGGGGCGCCCGAAATGCTGTCGTTTAATTTTGTCGACGCCGTGCTTCCTTTCAAAGCAGCTCATTGCAAAAATAAAATAGGATAATACCGAGCGGATGCTTCGGAGTGCCATTGAAGAGAAGTGGTGTTTAGACAGCGCGCACTTTACCGAGGGACTTTGCCGCTACTCTAATAGTTAGCCGGTGCATCGCACAAGGCTCGTAATTCAACATAAAGCAACACAATTCAATATAGCAAAGCCCACGTTATTAGTATTCAATCACCAATTGCTCACCAAGCTTCAATTAGAACCACGATTTGCTTTGTTATGTGATGCGAATGTAATTTGAGTTTGTTTTGTAAAACAATTAGAGCTACGAACGAACAGCATCGAGCGATGTCGCCTTCCGAACTAACGACAACAGCAGATTAGCAGCCCTAAGGTGATCGCCCTCGTTCACATTCGTGTATTTTGTAGAGGAAGAAAAATAAACATGGGACACGCAATGGCGTCACTTTTTGCGAAGCGAGCGAAGAAAAAGGCGCCAATTTGCCTGGACATGACCTCTTCACCCTTTCACAATCGCTCTCTCTGTTGCCTTCCTCCGCTAGCCACCAGCGTCCACGATTGCGCGCAAGTTTCGGCAAGACGATACGCATGGAGCAGCAGTCGGTAGGCGCTTCAGCCTACGTCGTTACCGCAGCTACAATTCCATAGCTGGGCGTTCCCGGCAAAGATGCTCTCCAGAACCACGTGACGACCACCTCTTTTTTTTTTTTTTTTTCCACAGTGCGGTATTGTAAAGTCCTCTCTCATCCTTTCTTTCCTCCTCCATGGTGGACGCACAAAGGTGTGCGTGGTTGGCCGTTACATTCCCGTTAATGGCCGTCCAGACGTATACCCCGTACTGTATAGACAAATGCAAAGGACGCACTGCGCTATAGGATGTAATGAATTCGCCTACTTCATGACAAGGGTCATATCTGGCGCATGATAGCCTTAGTTGCTTATGCGCCATTAAACTCAACTCAACTCAACTCAACTCAACAAGGGTCATATCCGCAACACTGGCCGAAAGAAAACAAAAAACGCTTCAAAGCGAAAAGCACGGAAAATTATTTCAACTGAGGTTCTGGGCAGGAAATAGCGCTCGCCGTTCGGTGAAAGCGCAACACACAATGAAGAAGAGCACAACAGGCACATTGGACGACGCCGTTGCCTCTAGCGCCGAAACCCCTGAGGTAAAGTGGTGGACCCAAGGTCAGTACTTCGCATACGTGGGCGTATCCCATAAACCAACCAACCACACAGATTTCATCTAAGTATTTTTTTCTTTCTCTTCCACCGGTGGCTCACATCCTTCGCAACCCGCACGTGATTTGAGTGGGAAGGAAAATGTCGTTGAACACTAAGGTTATCGCGCCACGAAAGCGGTTGTTGCAGTCGGTCCTTGCCAGCGTTTGCCCTGTACTGGGCGTCCAACAGTTTGGATCTTAATCACTAGCGGTGACATCAATGGAAGAGTCCGACGGAACACGGAAAGGATGTGTCGAAAGCTGAATCAGTTGACAACACATGAAATTTCATATACCTCGCATATGCCGTGATATCAAACGAGAAAGAAAGAATAGAGAGTATATCGCTAATGAGGCACGCTAAGGTTTCATTCCCTATAGCGCTTCATCACACAGCCAACAAGTCAGTGCAGCCGGCCCTGGGGAACCACGGAGACGACAAAATTCTCCAGGACGCGCGGCAAGCAATTTTGGCTAACAGCTGCCACGTTTTTTTTAGCTATCATCAGCTATCACTAGCACACATCACAGCACCTGAGTCCGCCTTTCACCTCGACAAGTGTGGTCTACACCCCGCGGCTAATCACAGAGCCATCAGCTTCAGTTCCCGATGACGCATCCCGGAGACTTATGTCCCCGACAGTAGATATGCACTTTCGGGGTGTAGTGTTTTCGTTTCGCAGTTCAGCTAGCGTAAGCAAAACGTGAGGCATTCTTGCTATCAAGGCACCCTCTTAGCAACAAATTGACTACCTCCCGGTGCCATGACCAACATCACAGCGGATCGCAGCAGGCCGCAGTCACCCTTCAAGAACAGGTGTGCAGTGTGCACCGTGAGCCATGGTATTGAAAGCAACGTGATGATACATCGTTTCACATGCTGAAACTGGCTTCGAAACTTGCCATCGTTGACGAAGCGGAGCATCGGATCTCCGCTTGTATGTCGACCGCGTGTAAAACCTAATCTGAGAAGAAAAATAGTACAGGGGCCGATGGAGCAGCGAGCATGAAAACGAGCATGAATACGCTGCTTGTGGATATTTGTCACAGACATGCCGTCAAAGTCGAGACCAATCGACAGCGCTGCAAACCCTTAAAACCTTCCCCAAGTGCCTACAGTTCCTGCAGCTTTCCTTACCGCCATTACGGCGGAAGGGAGCATGGAGAGCGTCGTACGACGCTTGCTTTCATGCGGTCCCCACGAGAAGTTCTTTCAGCGCAGTTCGCATACCTTACGCTTCACGTTGCACCACGTGGAAGCCGTGATGTGAAGCGTAGCGTGAAAGTTCCGCGCACGTTTTTCTGCCTTCAGCTTATACAGCGAATCGCAGATATGGCAGGCATGCAACTTAGTGCTTCAGTACCTTGTATGCACTCCGGGGCCTCCAATACTTTGTCACTGGTGACAAATTTTACGGCGAGCTTCAGCCACCTATATACTGAACGAGGTTAGAAGAGTGGTTATGTCATCTGCATTTCGCAAACGGCCCCGCCACTGGCTACGGTGACTTTCAATTGAAGGTAAGTACTGTGCTGTGCGTTTAGATTTCCTACCATCGTAAAGAAATAGTGTGGAAACAAGGAGAGAGTGTTTCCCTCGTAATGAAATGAGCCAACGTCTTGCTTCAGAAACAGAGAACCAACGCCTTCCAAAGATGAAGTGCTTCCAAAGATTTCCTTGCAGGTAGAAGCCAGAAAGTTCCCCAAATACGTCATAGGCTGACAAAGACGAACTGTTAGGCATGCAGTGATCTCTAATAAGCTTTCAGGGTTTTGACACACGGCTTTGTGCTTTGAGATGCTCGCACTCAGCTAGCTGGATGAAAAGACGCGTGGTTACCCATTGTTAAGTTTGTGGCGGTTGCTCTGGCACAAATCACACATACTGGGTTTCTCCTCGTGCCCACTGTCACCACACTTCCTCTTTCCACCACTCCTGCAACTCCACAACCGAATCTTCGTGCTGTTCTCTGGTCTCGCCTAGCACGCCACATCGCTGCGTGCTAGACCCTGCAGTTGCCACCATGCCCTTCCGGGCCCCTGTGTGTCGCAACAGGACACCCTTATTTCTTCACAGTCTGTATGCAGGCCATCTTAAATTAATTTTTAAAATTCATTCTACCTCCGCAACGTGAAATAGAAACCGCGAAGTCTTAGTTCGCTCATCGCACAGCGCAGAGAGGGCCCTTTTAGGCTTTAGCAGAGCCCTTCTGTGAAGAGACTAGCTAGCTGGGTGCGAGCAACGCATAGCCCAAAGCTCGTATGAATGGCGCCCAGCGTGGGGCGAGAGGGCTAAGTTAGGACCATCACGTGAGTAACGAAGAAGGCGCGTGACGTCACGCGCTAAGATTAATGCCCCAGGGACCCCGCTGTTAGCCAAGCCTAGCCACGCGCGAATGTGGAAGTGGGGTTCAGTAGATTCCCATTATTTACTGATCGAACAGAAAACCAGTTGGCTGCAACCAGACTGCAAGCAGTGATTTAGTTCCTGTCCATATTGTCCAACAGCTTTAGTGTAGCAACACAATGAATTGACTCAAAATTACTAAGCTTGGAAGAACTGAAAGTTGAGGGCACAAGTTCGTGAAACGCAGTGCGCTTGCGGTACATCTGAGTGAAGAGTTACTCTCAATCGGAGGATGCTGGCCGAGGATTAAGGGTGCCTTAAATTTCGCGAGGCATTTTGGGCCTCGAGAAAGCTTCCACAGTTTCCAAACACGTTGAACTCAGTAGTCGTTAAAGGTCCTCTCATCTTAATTACGTGCGTATAAAGACGCCGGTTTCCTTAAATACTGACGCTACTTCCCACGCGCGTAGTTAACGAACAATCTCTTTACCATCGCGATCGCCACAAGAAAATATTCAGATAAGATCTTCCGAAGCCCATTGAGGCTATTCCAAAGTCTATTTGCCGCTGCTTTAGTCGCCGTGTCTTTGCTTCAAATTTCTACGCTTCAGACAATTCCGGTGAGCCGTTTGTACGCAAATCGACAGAATAAAAATTGAAGGGACGCCCACGCTACCCTTTGAGGGTATGACACGATTGCGTTAATGGGCCCCTTCGGCAGCCTAGGGTTCTCTTTGCGTATCACTTCGCAGGCGCGGACACTGTTCTTTCTTTCACCACCGCACAACGCTTAACCTACCCATAAGAGTACAATGCGATATCATTAGAGATCCCTTCTGCGTAATATAAAACTCGATTTCGGCGTTCCTTTAGAACTGTATTGGCTACTACTTTGTCTCAGCGAAATGAATGCTTTTCTTCCTTCTAGTTCAAGCGCACCGAAAAGAAGAATCACCTCAACATGAGCACACTGTTACCACGGCTGTTAGCCCCCTCTGTACATCCATTGAATTTTTGACAAAGGAAAGTCGTTAGTTTTATCAAACGGTGCTTCGTAAAATTCTGGTAAAAGTTGCTGAGAATTCTCCGCCAAGCTCTGCCGCCGACGCGGGCATCTCTCGGATGCACCTTTTGGTACAAGGCACTACTGGCTGGACCAAGGTACACACGTTGGATACCCATGACGGACTCTAATCCGGAAGAAGTTAATGACTTCTCGGTTCGCATCTGTAAATACATCGTGATTTAGGATATCACGGAGTTCCTGGTTTCGCCAAGTGCCGAAATGGCGGGCACAGCGCGAACCCGGTAGATGACGCCCATCTCCGTTCTATACGCTTTCGAAGGGGCTAGGGCTAGTCTTGGGTCCCGTGTCAGCTCTGACGCTTCTCACTGGCCAGGAAGGCCTCCGCCTTGGTCCTCGCCCTGGACAGGCTGGTTGTGGACGTCCGCACCGTGAGGCTGGAAGAGGTGCTCGTCGAGCGGTGCGAGAAGACCTGCGACAGTTGGCGCACGTGGCCCCGAGGCGGGGGCGACACCGCGCCCGGCAGTTCGAGCAGCGGCGGAGGCGGGGGTCGGTCCAGCTCCTCGGTGCTGTCGCTGGGCGCCACGTTCTGCCAGCGCATGAGCACCTCGCTGGGCACGCGCCGGTGCACGGGCGCCGGAGCCGCCGTTACACTCAGCGACTCCTGGCTGCCAGTCGCCGTGGACGGTGGGCTGCCTTCGTGGCTATGCGCGACGCTCTCCCGACGCACGGCGCTACTGCGCCGACGGCGACGCTGCCGACGGCCCACGTCGGTCTGAGAAGACTTCGCCTCGGGGGCCTCTCGAGCTGCGTCGGTGCCACTCGGCTCCTCCGTGGGTTTTGGAGCCTGCGGGAATACGAGTGGTGAGTTTAACATTCTTTCACTGCGAGGTGCAGCTGCTTGCTTTGGTTTTATCAGCACCAACACATGGGGGAGTTGAGCACACATCAAGATGGACTACACCAACACCAACAACTATGCCTTTGACCACAGAACGCATAACAACGCCGAAGGTCCAGCTTTTGTATTTTTAGCCCGCGCTTATTTGTCAACGCTCGTGAAGATGCTTATATAAGCTATGAATGAAAGAAGCTTCTCCCTCTGCACAGCTGGGTTCCAACCGACGTCGCCTCGTCAACGCTTTCTCCTGAAGCGAGTGGCTGGCTATTGAAAGCACAGAACAATGAGGGTCAGCAAGCGCCCAGGAAGGAGGTGCGCCAAGTTACGTCGGTGTAAGTCGAAAGCGACAGCACGTGACAAATGAAAGTGGTTCAGGAGGGAAGGTTTCACGTACACTCCTCCATTGTGCCGGAAGACAGCCCAGACTACCGAATGGGCTCTCGACGAACGCGCTTCATCCTCGCGTCTCGATTCCACCACATTTTCAATGTCATGCACGACGCTCTGGGCTAACTGTTTGTGTCTTACATTCGCATTTCGCGATAGACGTAGCCGGCTGGCAGGTAGCGGGTTTACGGCGTTGCGGGAAGCTCATCGCTGTCTCGATCTTGAACCCCGGCCCCAGTAAGATGCAGGCAACTGTCAATTCTCTCTCTCGTGAGGATGGAATCACCATGTTCGAGCCAGAAAGTATAAGTTGAAGCTTCCCTTTCGTGTAAAGAAATCGGTTGACACCAGCCAAACAAAGGTGTATGAGCTCATCTTTCCTTGACACCCATCATTTTTGTGAATCACTTCGTGCACAAATATCACGCTTTTGAATCAGACGGTTACGTGTTATAATTCCATCATCTGAAAGACCGGTAATAATGTGGAGGTGGCGGTTTCACAGTAAATGACACGTGCAGGCAACATAAAGCTCAAACATCACGTTATAGCGCGATTTTGTGAAATTATCAATAGTCTCTAGTTTTAGCTTGCAGTTATAAATACGGATATATCATAATGTCCGCCTCAAGGGAACTTCTCTTCTACTTCAGACATGTCCGCAGCCCGAATTGTTAATGTATGACTGGGAAGGAAACCAAGATTTGGAAGATAATTCTGTGGGCTTTTCCACCGTCACTGCGAAACAATGAGGACGCTATGGGCAATCATCTGGTAATATAAAACGCCAGAATTAAAGCCCACTTTTGAAGTGCCGAGCCTTGTTACATCTTTTATCTAACAACTTTTCAGTTATTAACGGTCTATGCCGGCCCATCTTTACACGTCGTCTCACAATAGATAGCGTGAAGGAGTGCAGAAAAGAAAGAAACCGAATACCTTCTAAGAGCTCACGCTGCCCTCGCATGAACTTACCTCTTCTGGTGGCTGCTTCCGTTGCGGCGTGAACACAGGCTTACGCATGTCTTCGGGAGCGACGGGGCTGTCCACAGAACTGCGCCTCTTCGGAGCCTTCGGCCGGGGGTCTCCCAAAAGGCTGTCCACTGAGCCAGCGCGGTCAGGTGGGCCCGGTAGGATGATCAGCTGCTTGGGTCGGTCTTCGCTGGGCTCCCGAATCACCACCACAAACTCGGCCTTGTCCTCGTCATCTGCTTTCGTTGAGGGCTCCGTCGGCGAAGGAAGGTCCTCCTTCTTTCGACGGTCCGGAGGCTCGGGGGGTAAGCTTGGGGGAGGTTCTGGAAGGGGCTCGGAGCTTGCACCGGGTGGACCGGTCTCAGCCTCTGCGCTCGACGGTGGGGGAGTCTCTGTTTCTGTCGTTTCGATTGGAATGATTTCTGGTTCGGGCACCACGCGCACACGCAGTCGCGGTTTCGTATGCTGCGGCTGAACAGGCGACTGGTCTACAGCGCTGGGAGTGCCGAGTGATGAGGAGGGTTTCCCTGAGGATGCTGGAGTGGCGGTCTCTCTTTTGTCCTCGCCGTCCGAGCTTTCTTCCGTCGCGTGCATAGCGCTTCGCCAAAGATTGCTTCGGGGTTTGTGGACGACCAGCCGCGGTAAATGGACCCGAGGTCTCCTCAGTGTGATCTCGACAGGCGAGCTCGAGCTCTCGTCTTTCTCCTTTGGTGGCGATGATCTCGCCCGCTCCTTTGTCGAGGTCACTGCAGGAGAAGGTTCTGAGGACGTGGGCACTTGTGTCTCCGTTGCTGGCGCGAGCGCAGGCGTTGATTCAGTAGCCGCCGCCGGAGTGCTCAGAGGGGGTTCCGGAGGCGCAGGCGCGGGTGGCGGAGAGAGCACCACCGTTGGGGTCGGCGGTGCTTGGCGCGCTTGGTCGCTTGGCTGGGGCGGTTTCGTACTCTCGGGTGGCCTTTGTGGCGTAGGCGACTTCCTCAAGGTCAGTGCCGGTGGCCGCGGCGTCAGCTTGAGCTGTAGCATCTCTGAGACTTTAGGCGTCAACGAAGACTGCGGTGTAAGCGACGTTCTTCCCCTGACAGGCTTTTGTGGAACCGGCGCAGTTTCAGGTGTTAGCAGTTTATTATAGTCCGCGTCAGATATGTTTAGTTCAGGAAGGCTGTTGCATCGTCGCACACTGCCTGCCTCTTTGGCGTACACTGGGCCGAAGTTTTCCAGGGACTTCCGCCGCGGCATAGCCGCCTTAAGAGACGCGAGGCTCGAAAGGAGCGCTTCTTTTCTCGCCGTCTCCAAGATGGCTGCCAGGTCCGACGTGGACCGGCTGCGGTGGCGCAGGTGGGTCTTGTGGAAATGCGGTTTGCTAGCTGCGTCCGCCGAGAAAGACACCTTGGTGCGCGGCTTACGAGGCCGCTTGGGCGGGCTCCCGTAGTCCCCGCCAGCGCCAGTCCAGGCCTGAACGCGCAACGCGGGCTTGGCGTGGAACAGCTCGCGCAGGAACGACCTCTGCTGGCCAACCGCCGGACTCGGCTCGCTCCCGATGCGCCCCGTGCGCCGTCGGTCCTCGGGCAGCTGCAGCAGGTGCTTCCTGCGCGGAACGAGAGGCGGGCTTTCGTCACGTCTCTAGACCTCGCAGTAACACAGCGCCAGCCTCGGTGCTGCATCTTTCGCGTTCATATACTGGACAGTGGGAGCTTATTGCTGACCAACAAAGTAAGCTTAATGCGTCCTATCCAAACAACGGCGTGCCAGCCAGACTCAAACGCCTAAGTACATATAAAATTCATGCAATGTTATGGACACAACCTTCCTCACAAAGGATAGCGGTGAAAGCGCTCCTGAGATTTTTAAAGTTCTCGGGGTTGTATTCCCGTCTATAATCTTTAAGTTTTTAGTGCGCTCCCTCTATCCCCTTCACATAGTGGTCGATGGACACTTGAAAAACTCATTTCATTGCCGCTCTTTTTCCTTTTTTCCCCTTTGTTCCCCTCCCCAAGTGTAGGGTAGCCTACTGGGCATCGCCTGGTTAACTAACCTCCCTGCCTTTCCGTCTATTTCTCTCTCTCTCTTTCTCTCTCTCATGCAATGTTACATGGATAGCGTTAATTAAACATGATACAGCACAAATATCCAAAGTGCATAGCCTTGTTGACTGGACCTTTTTAGTATGGACGGCTCGAATCATAGAAAGTTTTTGAGGGGCGAAACTTATTCGATGCATTTGGGTTTCGTTAGGATGAAAACTTCGCTGTTCTCTCAATGAACGCCCACTGGGACCCGTCTATTTCTGCTGAGTTAAAATGGACAGCGATGTGAACAAAATCTCAACGGTGGTAACCAGGCACTAATAAATAGAGGAAGATCTGTAAAAAATATTCGGATTTCAGCAGAAAGTCATACGAGTTAGTTACAAACTGGAATGCGCGTCATAACCCTCATCGCTATGCGTACGTGTACTGCTTCGTTAAGCCCTGAACTGCCAGTCACACGGAGGCTTTCTGACCGTCAAAGAACATGCCTGGGTTAAAATTAAAGCCTCGACAAGTCCACGGTTGCATTGATACTGCAGGGCACTTCAGAAATGGCTCAACGTCGGCACTGCAGGGCCAACCACTGTGCGACAGCGCCCAGCCCGTTTCGAAGAAATGAAATAAGCCTTGGTAATGTTGCACGGGAATGTGCGTGCAGATGGTGCTGTCGAAGTCACACAAACAACTGCGAACAGCCAAACGCCCAGTTAAACCTAGATGGTCACTGAGGAAAGTGCAAATTCGCATCTATGTCCCAGCAAACTAGTTTAGGCACGTTACAAATGTCACGAAGGCTAGGGAAATATGGAAAGCGTTCTGCATCGGTGACTAATACGACGTTCTCATAAGCCCATTATATCACTCAGCAGGCAAGAAATCATGCGCATTGACGGCAATAATAATACCGAGCATCTTTTGGCGTTCAAACCTTTCTCACGCTTTACCTAGCGAAAATTACGAGGTACTTTCTTCACAAATTCCGCTGGTGCGCTCGCGTATACCCCGAAGAAATCTTCGTATTTTCTTTGCGGAATGTGTGAGGAATAATACGAAATAATACGAGAAAGAGTTTAGTGTTATTTTGGCTGCACCTGTACAGCCGACCAAATCTTTAGCTGGCGTGCGTGACAGCCGCGTTTTGCGTGCTCCTGCAGCTTATGACGGCGCAAACTTGCTAAGATATCAAATTTAAGAAGAGGCTTACTAAACCCCTGCTTAATATTAAGCTTACCCCAAGTTTGCTTCGTCACAAAGCGCAGGAGTGCCGAAAAAGCGGCCGTCGCGCACGCGAGCTAAAGATTTGGCCGGCTGTACGTGGCAAACAGTCGCAAGCAAATAAACGCAGCATATGTACATCTCTCTCATATGGAGCTCTCTTTAATACGGAACTTCCATATGTAGCATATATTACTCTCTTCCCACACTTGAAAATCTCGCGCATGCTGGAAACCAAAGGGCATCTCACCACTCTCACGACGCTGCCCCAGAAGAACATAGAAAACGTAGAACATAGAACAACCACAGGCCAAGCGCACGCTGATGACGGGCTTGTGTTCCGGCTGGGCAAAGCATACATAGTAGAAGCAGAAGAGCTGCGGGTGCACTGTCGAGTGTCAGCAGCCATTTCAGGGCCTGAATTTATGCATCACCTGCCCTATCCGTTCTCCACATTCTGTGTTGCTACCACGTGCACGCAGCGCTCAGATAGCATGCGGACAGTACATACATGCGCACGTGAGCGACGCTGCTTTCGTCGCTGCATGCGCGCAGAAACGACGATAGCGCTGTCGAAAATCTACGTGACCAGACGCATGGGGATATGTGGCAACGCGTCGTATATGCATGGCTGGCCGGACGTCACCTCAGATGAAATCGTACAGCCACTCTCTCACAAAGCCTCTGTACGAGAAATACGAGCACTCCCCGATCGCCAGGAATGTCATTAATGAGGCCGACCTGCGACCTGCTATCGTGAACGCTTCAATCACGATTACTTAGATCGCGTCCAAGGTGTAAGAATATATTCTTGCACCGTGATCGTGATTCTTACACCATGATTCCGTCTCCAAAGTTGATTGTTGCCAACAGAGGTGGGCAAATTACCTCATTTTCTCCTTTCCTCCCTCACCGTCACCAATAAATCCTTGGCCCTCTTTCACCCTCACAATCGGCAGTTTTAACATTCGAGTTGCGTTTTATTATAAATGCGATGTTACTGTGTCGCACTAGGTAAAAATTATTGTTCACTGCGTCCACTTTAAGCTGTGTCCAGCCGTACCAATCTTTTAAGCTTAGCACTCCGAAGTTCTCAGTAGCCAGGAGTGGCCTCAAGATGTAACAGAGCTGCTGTGCTCATGTTGTACCGATCCCTGGGAAGAGGTGGGGGTGGTGGTGAAAAACTTTAATAATCAAAGAGAGTTTGGGGGTCAGAAAACCCCACTGAATGGTCGGTATCCTTAGTCAGAGACACCGCACGACGAGGCTCTGCCTCGCGCCCGCTTTACTAGAGCCCTTTGGGACTCCAGTGTGGGGCAGTTGAGGAGGGAAGTCTCCCATGCCTCTCGGGTGGGGGTGGGGAAGGGGGAAGGTGAGGATTCTGAGTACATGCCCACACCATGTGAAATATGTCGCAGACCTCTCCACAGTGCGGGCAGCGCCCATCTATGTTCGGATCAGTGTTTTGCTATGGCAGAACAGAGAAGAGTTCCTGTCTGCAGGCTCCGCAGAGTGCGCTCTTCCACCTTACTCAGCCCCTTGGCAGGTGCCGGAGAGAGGCGGTGGCTGTCGCAGTAATGAAATGAGATTTCGCGGAACCGCATAAGCGGTTTACGAGCTTCTGAGCCAGGAAAGCTAGGATGAGGAGCCCGGTGTGTAAGCGCTCGAGCGGCCGCATCAGCGGCCTCATTGCCTCGTAGACCCTGGTAGCCAGGAGCACAGATTACGTTTGTGCGAATTGGATCGGCGGGAGCGCGTCTTAGAACTTCGGAGGCAAGAAGCGATATTTCCCCTGCAAGATAATGTTCACAGGCCCGGCGAGAGTCTGTGATAACCGTTCTCGATTTTGGATCGGCGGCAGCAAAAGCTATTGCTGCCGCTGCAAGAAATGAAAATAAAAATAAAAGGCCGGCAGTGGTTCCATATGCGCACAGTATGTCCCATGGGCTCAAAAAAGTGGCAGGCAGATATGGCGTTGACGTCGTGTTTTCTGCCCCGAAGAAATTAGGCAGGATGTGCAAACAGGTAAGGCAGAGGCAGGAGGGCAACAAAAGGGCTTGTCAGGTGCGCCATGTTTCCCCTTATGTACCTTGCGAGGTAGGGGTAGTATACAAAATTCCCTTCTCGTGTGGCGCCACATGTATTGGCCAAACAGGAAGATGCATCAACAAGCGACTCATGGAACATGAGAACACCAGAAAAAAAGACCCCCTGTCACACGTGGCGGTCCACTGCAGAAAGTGCAAATGTCAACACGAAAAAGATTACGAAAAAAGAAAATCTGAAGGAGACCCTCTCGCTAAAGGTGCATTCTGTTGCAAGAAATGCAAATGTACCCCCGACTATAAGAACACCAATATCGTGTTCCGCCATTGTGATACGATGACGCGAGAAGTGATTGAAGCTTTTCTTATACGTGAGAAAGGCGCAACGTGCATTAGTTGCCCATCGGTCGCCCTTTCCGAAGGGGAGATTGGGTATCTGGCGTCACATGTGGCATGAGTTGACTATGGTGGCGATTAATCTTTCCTAACTCTGTCTATATATTTCTGTGTTTTTTTTTTCAATAAACCCAGTTGTTAGTCAGCGCCTGTTTGTCTTTACCCCTCAGTTTCCACGTCCCGTCTTTGTTGCGCTGTTTCAAAAATGAATACGTACCAACTTGCCCAAATTTCTGCTTTACTCAAAGCTATTGCAAGAGGCAGGTCAGTCTGGTACATCTCTCGGCAGTGACTGAAAAAAATGGAGGGGAGACTTAAGCGGCAGCACATACGGCCGAGTTATCTGTTCGTTTGTACGCGGAACGTCCGAAAGCACTGCAGTCGCGGTTCGTAAGCGGGTGTGTCACGTGGTATTTTTTGTTTGTTTTTTATTTCGCCGGAATCTGCAGAGAACGAAAAAAAACTGATACGTGATAGGTGGAAAGTTAGAAGCTGTTCAGTCGGACGTTTAGCGGATCATTCTACAACTTTATCGAGAACCTGCGCTGCCCAGGTGGCACTGCAGTTATTCCACTAGGCGACCAAAAAACTGCTGCCGTCAGTCGCTTGGGCCGCTACAAACGCGAGAGCACATTCCGAACGATTACAAACCCGCGTTTGGTTGACAGCACTATTTGCCTCGCTTCTGTAGACATAACCCAGATAGCTGACAGGCAACACGTGTGCCTTCGACAGAGCGTGGAAGCTCATGCCAATAAGCTCAGGAAGGTGGCGTGGAATAGCACCACGAGTGCCCCCAAAACTGCTTGCTCCTCTCGCTATGCTGTGTGTTACGGCGCTGCACTCGACACGGCAAATTTAGCTTGTGTTCCCTGTAATTTGATTTTTTTTGCCCAACTTCATCGCTTCCGAAGTTGGTTAATTAATCTTGACTAATTATGCAATTAAGCAAGATACTAAAATAGTGCGATTTGATCCATACATAATCAGCAGTACGCATTTGGTCGCGTCGTCTTAGAATGCCTCGACGTATTCTTAAACCCTGGCTAAAGATAGCTTGGACACCCATCACACTGGATGTTCTAACGTCTGAAGTACCTGGTTCGTTGAACACAGATATTCGCTCAGTATTAATCAGTT
Organism: Amblyomma mixtum; assembly: GCF_055824585.1. Classification (NCBI taxonomy): domain Eukaryota; kingdom Metazoa; phylum Arthropoda; class Arachnida; order Ixodida; family Ixodidae; genus Amblyomma; species Amblyomma mixtum. Next base: position 37,135,260 of record NC_143016.1, on the reverse strand, counting down.
CACAAAACGCCCTTCTGGTGCGTCATATTCGAGAGTTAGGTGCGCACAACGAAACGAATAATGCAATGCATGATAACGGTGCAAGTAAGGATAGTACACGCGACGCGCTTATGTGTCCCAATCACATCCTCCGTATACGCACTATACCGTATACGCACTACGCACTGATTTCCGTATATACGCACTGCTTGGCGGCCTCCTGCTGCTCGGCCTCGCTGCCCTTGAAGTAGACGTGCAGCGTGGAGTCGGCCGGCGGCGGCTGCAGCAGTCCGGACTCGACGTCGTGCGGGGGCTGGTGCAGCGAGCCGCTGCTGCTCGAGCGGCGGCCCAGCAGCGTCCACAGGGACGACGAGCTGCGCTTGCTGAGCGGGCCGCCCGGGTCCTCGTCATCGCAGCCCTCGTCCGCATTGCTGGGGGAGTCCTCGTCGTCCTCCTCCGAGATCTCCGGCACGACCATCTCGCGCTGCTCGTGGGGAACACTACGAGCGGAGAACAGCGCTCGTTAGGAAGGTACGACACTGAGGCACATTTGTCATGTCCGTAGGCACCAGTGACATGGCGACACTTTAAAAGCATGAACACTTAGAAGGATGGGGACCCGGTTTGCCAGGCACATGCGTGAGCTACACCTGCGACTTGCAGCGCCCTTATTACAACCAACGCATCGGGTAAAGCGACACCAAGAAGTAGCCCCTTGAATGCATGGTGGCGACATCATCAGCATTGGCGTTATTATGGTAAGCCTGTTTACGTATCCTGCAAAGACATCTTGGCATGATTAAAAAGCCCCCCCCCCCCCCCCCTTCCTCATCCACGCCCCTGAAAATTTCCGGACCTCATCACTTCACCTGGTTCTCTGCTGCTCTAGATTACGCTTTTCTGTATGACGGTCCGTCGCTACCCCGCAATATTTAGCACGCGAAAGGAGGTTCGGGCAGCTTCGAGGCTATATCTTTTTGGAAGGACCCACTACGTTGCATATCGTATGCGATGCGTTCAACGGCTTCGGGTAGCCGCTGTCAGTACGTCGGCTGAAACGGATTGTTACTCTGCAGAGAAATCGTTCGTTTCGGACCTTTGAGGTGAAGGTCGGAAGTAGCCGTAAATGAATTGAGAGCGTTTAAGCGTAAGCGCATATACAGTATTAGCAAACAGGTTACAGAGACTCTTATAGTGTAGTCTGGGCAGTGGCTTCATAATATTGTGACGAAGACGAAGCTGGCAGTGGCGCGGGACGGAGCGCTCGCGCTAGGCCAGCGGCCATTAAATAATCTCTTGTTCATGGTTCACCACGTCTCATTCTTCGGCTGGCCGCCACGTTACAATATGTTAAAGGCGACCAAGTGCGAAATTGGACATGTCTCATTGTTTGTACTAAGGAGTCAAATAACACTTCTATGCCGAGCGCAGGCCATGTTTGCGCTAAGTGAGAACTTCTCGACTAGGCCCAACATGACACCTAGATTCTATGTTTAGTTCCGTTTTTGTTTCTTGAGTGTATCGGTGTCTCTCTTTTTTTTTTTCGTAGATGGTAGATGAAGTTGACTATTAAGATTTAAAAAAATTGGGTGAAAAGCCATCGTTTCATCATTCCGCACGGTGTTTTTCGCTTACGTTATCATGAAAAGAACAGAAAACTAATGGTGTTTGAAAACAGACATACATCTTCCTAAACAGAAGTCATCTGGACTCCAGCAATTGCTCAAGCTCCTCATATGGGCACTGTGGGGACGCGCTTTACTCGTCGCCTGTGGTTCGCTTCCCCGCAATGCAACCCCCTTATCCGTGTTAGTTACTTTAACTAACAAGTGAGGACGCCGGAGTCACAGCGACACGAGCGTCACGGGTGGCGTGTTTGCTGCCCGCGTGCGCGGGCCAGACGGCTCTCTTCTGCTAGGGACCAGGGAAGCGCGCTGACGCTTCGCCGGCTGGCTCGAAGCCTCGTGGGGAGAAACGTTCCCCCGCATCTCGTCCTGTACGGCCGCGGAATATCCCTTGCCCTAGCGAGGGCGAACATTCGCTCGTAACCGTGCTGGTGGGTCGGACGTCCTCAATTCCTCAACGTATTTTGTTGCTAGCTGGCATTATTGTTGTTGTAGCAATAAATGCCTTGTTTGTGTCAGCCAGAGTGTCGTTCCTTTGTTCCCTCAGAGCAACGCCCGCCGTGGTCGGCGTGCGCTCGGTAGCGTACACGATCACGGAGTGGGGTCCGGCGGTTTTGAACTGCGTCAGCCGCGGTTAAACGGGGGTACGTATTTATTTCCCCAATTAAAACACCACAGCACGGACAATTTTCCAGGACCAGCCTTGTACCTTTTATATGACACTATTAAGATCTCAGGTTAACACGCTTCGCACAGTTGCTCGGTGCCATTATTGCAAGGTGGGCTGAATTTGCGGCTGTTATAGATTGGCAAGATTTACAAAAGCCCCAGTAAGTGTAACACCGCCGCCGTCTTCTCTGCCGCCATCCAGAACTTCATTTGAGACAAGATATTTAGGCAAGCGCTCGTGTGTTGTGATCGCATCGTCCTGTGTTCCTGTTCTGTGTCTCCGTCCTTTGCGCTGGTTTTCTTTCTACAATCATGTACCAACTCGTCCTGCTCTCTACTCTACTGAATCGCGTTGTGATCAGTTGCAGACCTGCATTTTGCGCCCGCGTGCAAGACCCCTTACTGCATGTAGGCGACGGATCCGCGGTAGGTCTTCTTCTTGTAGCTGACCGAGGCGGCCGTGTAGGGCAGCTGGTAGTCGGTCATGTGGAAGTACGAGTCCTTGACCAGCGGAAGCGCCGGGCCGTCCAGCGTGTCGACGCCCAGGTATGACACCTGCATGAAACGAAAAAAAAAAAATAAGACCAACAGGATTGACAACCGGGACGGTGCAGCTGCGTCTATGGTTTCCGCAAAGGAGCAGCAGGGTGCAGCGTTTTCCTGGTAAAACCGGCCTGGTTCCCTCTATGCGAAATTCAGCATGATGAACGAACGATGATACGAACGACATTCACCGATTCACGAAAAGTTTCCCCGTCATGCAGATGCAGGAAGGAAGGCTAACAGGAGCAGCCGCCTCCTCTCTCTCTATCTCTCTCTCTCTCTCTGGTTGCCTGTATGCGAAACAAATTTTTAGTGAAGTATATGCCAACCAGGTCAGCAGCGGATCTGACTGAGCCGAAGCTAAGGAAATTTGCAGCCATGAAGTGGTGGCAAGCCGACTTGTATGAGTTACTTTACTGCTGCAGAGTTTCGAGCGCAACTTTGTGAGGTGGCCTTTATATGTGGCTGCAGATTAGCTTTCTACTTCAAATGCATTTTTTTGATGTACGTTTGAAAATAAGCACGAAGGGGTTTATTTTTGGAGGCTGACCCGAAAGACGAGGGTTCGATCTCGGCCACGGTGGTCGAATTTTGATGGAGGAGAAATTCTAGAGCCCATGTACTGTGCGCTGTCAGTGTACGTTAAAGAACCCCAGGTGGTCGGAATTTCCGGAGCCCTTCACTACGGCGTCCCTCATAGGCGGAGTCACTTTGGAACGTTAAATCCCCATAAAACAAAAACATTTTATATAAAGGAATCTGCAGTTTCGAACACTTTCTCGGTTTTTTTTTTTGACAGGGTCACACAGAAAAAGCCTCAAAGAAAACGACAAAGATAGTGAGGAGCTGGTGCCGATAACAGTTTTCTTTATATAAGAGCCTGCGGTGAATTCCAGGTATATACTTTGTAATGGCTGTGTAGCACACAATTATAAGACGAAATTCTGGTTATCCGTGGAGATCCACATCACAGAGTCAATGTTGCTTCTCAGCTCGTGCTCACCTTGAAGTGCCTGTCGATGATCCAGTTCAGCTCGAAATCTTCGTCGTCGTCTCCGAAAGGGTTGATGAGCTGCTCAGCGACCTTTGCATACAATGAGAAATAAAAAGAAAGAAATAAGCTTTAAAGTTTGAAAAGGGAGTCATTATCAGTGAGGATAGGAGCCATAGGTCCTGTCTGGTACATAAAAAGTGTGTTATCATAATAGTACAAACAAACGAGCTGTATAGTTAAAACCTTCCTGCATTAAACACTGGTCAGCAAAGTATAGGAGCATGTAAGCTAATACGCTCGCTCTGAGCTTGTGAAGCCGCATGCTCTCAGCTTTCTTTGTGTCATCATTTTTTTTTTGTCTCGTGTTCAAAATCAAGCAGCTGGCAGTCATTTCCTGATAAACAGCGTTGACTGCGCTTGCTAACAGCGCTAACAGTATCATCTGCGCGAACGGATTGTTAACGCGATAGCGTTAAGGATCTCGTTTCGCAGAAAATTCATCGTCGGCGTCGTCAGCGTCGTCGGCGTCGTTGGCTGTGGGGGGCTAAATCCACGAAAAATCCGACGGGAGCAACCTAGGAGGCAGGTGGACAACCTAGGTCGCGTGATCTTGCGGCGTCATCACATCCTGCTGACCGCTTGCGGTCTAATCCGGGCTACGCTTGTATTGCCCTACACCGCATGAAGTGCAGTAGAATGCTCTTTTATGCAGTGAGGTATATCTTCTCGTAGCGATTCCCTTAACGAAGTTCCCACAGAGGCCCATGCATTCTTCTAGTGCTCCTTTGTGATTCAGATGAGCTTAGACCTGCATGTGTGAGGTAAGCTTCAGCTGTGGGATCTAATTCAACACGTTTCGACGTCCGCACAGGTGCGCAGTTACGCAAGTGAACCTGTGCACGTGAAAAGCACAGGTTCAGAGTAGGGATTGATTTACCTTGCACAGGTGCGCCTGAGCACTTGTGTGAAATAACTATGAACGAACAACATAGACCAGACACAGGGAGACCAGACACCAATTCAGCGGACAATAGGAAACCGAACACAGGGAACCGAACAATGACACACCGGACACCATTCGAAATGTAACCATATGGCGCATTTCATGCCTTAACAAGCCTGCAATAGTCACGCAGACGTGCTGATCACGGCACTGGCTGGGTAATTCTAGGCCCAAGTGCAAATATTCCCTCTAGAGAAAGGCCAAAAAAGGAAGACCAGCGGCAACCTCCCAACATGGACAGGCCACTGGGCGCACCTTGAGCAGGCCCATGTAGAGGAAGTACTGGATGACCGTGAACACGGGAACGTAGAAGTCGAAGTGGTGGCGGCTGTCGATGATTGGGTCCGGGCTGTGGATGTACTGCCGGCCGAACAGCGCCGCGGCGAAGAACGAGTACGTCGCCAGCGTCACCACCTGCGTCAGCGCCAAATCACGGGTCTCAGCGGAGAAGTGTGCCGTGAACGCGTGAGCACACGCCATATGCAACCGAAGTATAAAAGGTGAGTGTGCTGGAGGGCTTAGTCGACTTGTATGCTTGCGAATACGACCAGCCACATTTCAGTATTTTCGTGGCTGTACATAGAGCATGGCCCTCAGTCCTTTGAGCGACGTCATACATGGTGTCCCCCACAATGATCAGGCTCGAGAGAGTGCAATCGTGTCCGACTGTGGGCCCACGTTACTTGAGCGCAAACTTAAAAACTGAAAATAGTGCATTATTCACACTGGCAGCTGAAACATTTTTGAGTTCAACATTTTGTAATGACCAACACAGGGACCTCATGAACCGGAAGCGGGATGTCACGTGACATCTAGACTGCAGTCCGTGGTCTGAATCCGCAAACGTTCATTTTACTGAAACGGCGCGCTCATGTGAGTCGATCTGCTTGATTATCATCTTGTGCTAACAGTACATTTACTGTTGCCCATATATGGCTTCTCTTGGTTTTCACACGGCATCGCCTGGTCGTTTTTGTTTTAGTTGCAGCTCTCTACGCATTTTCCAGGACCAACCTTGCCACTTTAGTGTTGTCACCAGATGTAGCTCTTGATGACAAAAACAGAAAAGACTGCATTAGTTTGAAACAGACGAAGATAAAAAAAATTCAGGCGATCACTCAAAAATCGCTGGTCGAATGCCAGTTGTTAGTTTGGGCGTTTAAAAACATATATAACGTCGCCCTGCCCGCATCGCCTACGGCACAACGGGCGACTGACAGCGCCAACTTTGCTCTGACATACGGTTCTTGTGTATACTTTTATAAGATGCTTTTGACATCGTTCTTACGCTGTCATCTCAATGCGCTTCTCGTGCTCGGTGTGCCGAGCTCACCACTGCCGGTTCTCAGACAGACGTCGTGAAAATGTTGAGCGGCATGGCCGTGCCTGGCAAGAATTGGACTGGCCAAGCTCCCGCTGCGCCGGCTGTGCTTAGTGTTCATGCGTTCAGGCATCCTAGCTGCGCCTGGGGAACCTACATGTTGCGAAGACATACTGGTAAAAGCACAGCTGATGTTACGGACGCGAGAAGAAGAGCACCAAATAGGACACACATACTGCACGCGGTGCAGCGAGCTCAAACTCTGCGTACTGATGATTAGCACTACTTCATCAACGAGAAGATCCCCCCCCCCCCCCCCCCCCCCCTAGGAAAGATGAGGAGAGAAAGAGCAAGAGCGCCGGAGTGTAGAACTGGCCGCGAAATGGCGATGAAAGTTGAGAATGGAATGCGTAGCGTGAGGAAGCCCTGTGTGAATATAAACCACGCACTTGGAACGTACATCGCAATGCTCAAGAAGGCAGACGTTTCGTTGCCCTATCCTCCATAGTAAGTGCAAGCTTATTGCGTGCATTGTATAACTCACCGGCCTCCCTAACATCGGTCCTATTCGCTACGCAGAGGCCGAGGGGGAAAGAAGTGATGGTACGAACCTGAGTGTAGACGAGGGGAATGCTTATCCAGTCGTAGCTCCATAGGAGGCCGCACTTTGACCGGAAGTCGTTGAACTCCTGCGAGTTAAGGCAGTGCCAACGCTGAGTGCAGTCAAGTGGTACACACAAAGACGCCGTCAATACGAACTGCACCCTGCTTTCTTTATGCAAAACACACTGCCGGAGATTATGAAAACAAAAGTGAGGCACTGTAAATCTATTTGAGGAACAGCTATACTCCGGAGAATACTGGGAAAGAAATGCCTGTGAGTTTGCAGCTTGGTCACAGGCCACGCATGGGTGACACGAAACTATTCTCGGCAAGCCGTCGACATTGGCGAACCATGTTTGGCCGAAAGAGTTTACAAGGCCGTCCAACGTTCACTTGTTCGCCTGTCACTACACCTGCACAACAGCGTCGAGGTGAGGCAACGGGTACTGTACTTTCCCTCATGTTTAGTGATATCAGCGCAAAAAAATCTCGAGGACACAGAAGAAGTCTATGACAAGACAAGCGCTCGTCTTGCTCAATGGTCTTCTTCTGTGTCCCCATCCATTGTTGAGTCAATATTACTTAAAGGAACACTGAAGAGAAATTGAAGGCGGCCTCTACCGATAGAGTACTACGTTAACTCTGATCACAGAGAGACGACTGTCACCGAAAACCGAGCTGTTATTAGGCAAGACCAAAAAACGGAATTACAGGCGTCGCCACCACCGGCACATTTCGCAAAACTGCACATGTCGACACCGATTTTAGGGCGGGGATCCTAAAGGCTGCACTATACCGTCATACAATCGGAAACAATGTAGACGTCACAAGTTTGAATCAAGTGACGGGAAAATTTTTAAATTAAATTTTCTCAGCCGTAAAGGCATCTTTTGCGGTCGGCCACTTGGCGACCGGCTAGGAGGAAGCCCACCATGAAGATGGGATGACTACACCTTTTCGTGACCCCAATCTTTCTGAAAACAAACTTGTTCTCTCACTCTTTTGTCACCGGACAAAGATAAACATAGACCAGAAGAGCCAGAGAAACAATTCGTTGCTAAGAACAAAAGTTGGAAGGAACTGTGCTCAGAGTCTCTTTAAAATGAAGGCCGTTTTTTTTGTGGTGTTCTCACCTCCATGATGAGCTTGACTCCCTGCGCGTCGGTGATGCGGCACTCGCTCCTCGCCTCACGCAGCAGGTTGATGAACCAGGTGCAGGGCACCCAGAAGGTGTTGAACTCGGTCGACGGGATCGACTGCCACAATTCCATCTCCAGCTTGGTCATGAAGCCTGCGCAGATAGCACCATTTGAAGCGCAGCGGCGATCGTCACTTCAGAAGCCAGTCTGCTCTGAAAGCGTCGCTTTTAGAAGCAAGAAAAGTTCACGCAACTCCATTATTTATGGCTTGAAGTCTCCGTCCAGCGAACGGAAGGGGCGTCCTTTGATCTGCATAATTCTCGCGCTCAAATGCACAGAAGCACGTGCATGCAAATACAAACATACATACGCACGCAAGTATGCATGCGTGTGCCATCAACGTCAAATGAAACGTGAAGAGAACAGCTGAAACGAAAACGAAAACGTATCAGCCGTTGGACAGGAAACACGTGCGGGATTCGTCGACATTCACAAAGAGCGGTGCAGTGGCAGGTGCGCGGCCAGGCGGGGCGCGCACCTACCACTGCGTGTCCGAAGTGGCTGGTGGGCTCCCTCCTTACGTTAAGCATGCCGGTGGCCCGCATTGTCACACTCGTGGCCACTCCTTGACCCCTGACCCTTGCTCACGATCAGGCGCACGGTTTTGCGACACTTGGTGTACAAGGCAGAGGGGCAGTGCAGGCATACCGACCGGCCTCGATGAGGTGGTCCTTGGTGGGGAAGCGGCGCTTGACGGCCTTGCTGATGGAGCGCAGCACCAGGATGAGGCTGAGGTTGAGGTAGCGCATCAGCGTGCGCCTCAGCATGCGGCTGCTCTCGTCCTGGCCCGGCACGTACATCATCACCACGTTCATCACCCTGCGCAGGCCAGCGCCGCATGCACGCTACTACGCGGTCGCCTGTGTGCTGCGGACGCTGTTTCGCACACGTTCTCTACGACAACGTAAAGGAAACGCAAACTGGACACTCCGAGCGCTAGCCGTAGAACAAAACAACAAATGTTGGGAGAGACCGAATTCAAGCGCGGCTTATTTTCGGAGCAATGATCGTTCTTCATATGTGAAAACGAGCCGGACCCGTGTTCAATTTTTTCCCCCTCAGTAAGCATCCTGCTCTTTGTATGCTCGCGTTCAGTCTGTCCCGTTTGCATTTGATTTGCTTCTGATATCTTGCACATCCTTTGTCAAAAATATAAAGGCCGTGAGGTTTGCTTCTGGACCACCCAGTGCGGCTCGTTTTGACCCTCGTTTCCGGGACTCAGAATTTCTCGGCGGTGAGGGGAACTATAACATCCTCGTAAGGAGCGTTCGGTCTGGCTCCGGTGAAAATCTGTCCCCCATAAGTTGGTCGCAAAAACTCTTCGGCGGCGCCAAAGAACGCATGCCAAGTTCTGCTGGCCCCTTGAATTGAACGACTGCGAGACTGGCGCCATTGCGCCACAGCTTGTTTGTTTTTCTTTTTTTTTACCGAGAGATGCATTTCACTCCGCACAAACAACACGACGATGGGTCAAATAATATTGAAACAAATAATAACAATCAAACTGTCTACAAGCAGAGGTGTGACGCCAGCAATCTAGAATTATAACACATTTCTGCGCCTTGCTGACTTTTGAATATACAATGTATGTATGTATGTATGTATGTATGTATGTATGTATGTATGTATGTATGTATGTATGTATGTATGTATGTATGTATGTATGTATGTATGTATGTATGTATGTACGTATGTTTGTACGTACGTACGTACGTACGTATGTATGTATGTATGTATGTATGTATGTATGTATGTATGTATGTATGTATGTATGTATGTATGTATGTATGTATGTATGTATGTATGTATGTGTGTGTATGTATGTATGTATGCATGGATGCATGCATGCTAGGAGCGCCTCCTAATAAACGGGGTGTGGCGGCAGGCGTCACTATGCTCGGTATCGTTTTCCTAATATTTATCTGACCATTTTGTCAAATTTAACGCTATGATATAATTGCCCATTTTACTTTTAACAAAAATTTTTAGGGGTTGACGAGTGCCACCCTCGATCATATCGGTTGACGTCGGAACGTCCTATTACATCGGAAGTGCCGCGTAGAACGTGATCGAACGTCGAGGGGGCAGCTGTGCGAGAACCTTCATTTGCCTCCTATGGCATCAAGACTGCCAGAACAGAGACCCTCGTTAAGCTATTTAGCGGACACGGGCAGGGAAATGCGGGACTCATTATTACACACTTCTGTAGCATAGGGAAATGTTTCCATTAGTGCGAAAGCACTATTCCGATTGTAAACTCCGAGCAAGATCTTGCTACGTTTGTCGGTTTTTGCCATCACTGCCGACAGTGCCGCCATCCCACAACATAGTTAACACTCCTAGCGCCCCCGCTTGGCCGATACTCCCGCCCACACCGCGTCGGCGCTGCGCTACGCCGTCCCCACTCCCGACGCGTGAAAGCCATCAGCGTCGGAATCACGCGAGCAACCGCGCGGCGGCGATGGACGCGCGCTTCTCGTGCCGTGTCTTTTGATGCGGTTGCTTTTAAGGCGGAGTTGCCTCAATTGCTTTCGCTCGTCCATATCGATTTAACTACGTTAAAACCTGGCCATTTACGACATAAAACACAGCATGATAAGCCAACGTTAGAAAACCAACAGTAAAATAACAAAACAAAGCAACGTTCAAGCAATCCTGCTTTCACACGTTTACAGAATTTATGCAAAACTGTCTGTCATTTTTTTTTCATGTGTGGTGGTTACCTTATCTTCTACTTTCTGAACAGTTATCTTTTGGGGTAGGAAATGATTACACTAATAATTTTTCATTGATCAACATTCAAATTAAAACAAAATAGAAACATGCTTCCCCTATGCTTTAGTCGGTTTCAGTACCTGTCGGTTTTCTTCATATGATTGTATTAATGCGATCCAATCAATCAAGGTCACTCTCGCAGCTTTCTTGGTGTTTTACACTTTGCGCTCGGAGAAGCTGACCGGGACATGCGGAGAGCAGCACGCGTCATTTCGACTGGGGCCACAACAAGAAGTGGAACTGAGGACATCATTAAGCCTGAGCAGATCATCGTCATCGCCATCAAGTGGAACTGCACTGCCAGTGGTGCAAGTTCCGGACACACTTTCTACCCCCGCATGACCTCGCCGGCAGCGACACCGCGAAGAGAACACAACGTCGCGTCAACGTCCGCTTTACATTTTGGGGCTGACTTACGGAAATCTGCGCCCGAGGCCAACGAGCGAGCCTCGCAGTCGGAGGAGGAAGAGGAGGGACAGGCTGGACGTGGCCCGCAGGGCGAAAGAAGGAGCACGAACCTGTCGGGCCAAGGAATCGCCATGTACTGGTTCCACCACCGCGTTGCCGTGAAGGTGACGTAGAAGCCCAGCATGAACGACAGCGGGATCATCTCCATGAAGGTCGAGCAGTAGTACACCACCAGCTCGAACACCCTGCGCGGCGGAACACCAAACGGAGTTCTTGCACCCCTTCGCGCAGTTCTTGCAGCCCTCGGCCACAAGCACGCCACCCGAGCAGGCTTTCGTTCAAATTGTGCAGCGTACAGTAGAGGGAGCACTGCGGTCGCACTTTTTTTAGGTGCCGTAGCTACACAACACACACATTAGCTGCTTAGTTCCTACCTCTAGAATATTTTCTTATTCGTCTGGTATTCCTACGCGAATAAGGCTATTTCTTAACGCACCACACCAGTAAACACGATATAATCTCATAAGCTTGCAGTTATCATTTTCAAGTGAGTTAGCATGGGAAGGCAAAACGCGGCCAACACGAAGAAGATAAGGAGCAAAGTATTAAAAATGACATCACTCCAAGTACCGAAACATTGCAACAATGTTACGTTTTGTTTTTGTCCGACTTAATACATTGTTGTAAAATCTCCTTTTTTATAGTGTTTGTGAAACATTACTAATAAGCTTCCGAGTCACATTTTCTCAGGCTCAAACAATAAAAACAATATGTCTGAAACTTTCGTTATAATGTTGAGGTAGCCCTCCAAGACCCGCCGATTGTGATCGACCACAACTTCAGTCAACACATTGCAAGTAGCAAGGGGCAACGAGGGTGACACGCACTATAATAGAACTAATACATGCAACGCACACACTCACCTTCTAGCGAATAGCCTGTCCTCAAGTTTATGTAGCCAGCCAGGAAGTGCGCAAATTAGTGATAGTGGGGGACGGGTAACATGAAAAGTTACTCATCAAATTTTTGGGTAGTGCATGCAATCTATGACAGGCACCATCTCATATGCTTAAATGCTAAGTTATGCTTAAGTTCTGCTAGCTAAAAAAAAAAACGTTGCATGCCGAAGGGCATACTTCCGCGATTAAAAAAAAAACGACATTGCTGCACAAAATGCGCGAGAAGTTCTACAACACAATGCTTGAAGATATTTTCAATGCTGTTTGATGGTTGTAATTAGAACACTATATTAACATTAGAATTTTCAATGTTGTTTAATTGTCATTATTTGAACATTAAATTAACATTTCGTAGAGAGCACCAGTAAAATATTTTGTTTTAGCTTCAAACTAATGTTTGTCATGCAACAAATACACATTATTCTTAATTATTAACATTAGCATAACGTTTCAATGTAGCATGTAACGTTACTGCAACTTGCACAACAATTTTTGACGCGGTGCTACCTGGGTGGGCGCAGTGATACCGTTTTCGTTTCAGAGCGTTAGCTCTTCTTAGCTCGTTCCTCAATTTTGCGCAGTCGTCGTTGTCGGCGTATGCAGCGTACATTGTAAGGAAGACAATGAAGACGAAGTGCCAGCCGTGGTTCGCTTCATCTATAAAAGGCTATACCAGCACACGGGAAAAGAAGGCAGAACCTCACACACTATATCTGCCTTCAGAACACACCTATCAACCTACGACATCCTCCTCAGCTAAGATAGCAAATACTTTTACGAGTGCACTATAATCAGAATAATTTCACTAAAATTCCAATACAGTTGGTTCGCGCAGCGCCTTTAGCAGCGAATCGCACCATGATGGGGCAGCCGATAGCCTTTGGCTAGGTTGGCTTCGCCGCATGACAGCGATGTGACGAGGAAAATAGTTCAAGAGCCCGAAGTCGGCCCACATGAGGATCTTTAACTTGCACTGGCATCGCACTGCACACAGGTGCTTTTTGCGTTTCGCCTAAATCGAAACGCGTCCGCCGCGGTCGGGGGCTCCGGCTCAGTATCCGAGCGCACTAACCACTTAGCCATCGGGTGTTCAAAATTATTCCGGAGTCCTAAATTACGGCACTTTTGTTCCTTTCTTCTTTCACTCCCTCCTTTATCCCTTCCATTACGGCGCGGTTCACCTGTCCGCCTCGACTCGACTGTGTGTATGGTAAGAAAGCCGGCGAGCATGTGCGGAAGGGGCGTGGTGCACTAGGTGATTCGTGTTGCAGTGCATTAGCTCTAGCATTGAAGGGCAGCCAGAATTAAAAAAAAAATTCAAATTCAAATTCAAATATTTATTCCAACATTACACCATACAGATATAATGTCGAGGATGGCAGGCAAAAAGCCTCCTGGAGGCTTGATCGGTCCTGCATCTTGGTGTACACTTGGCAGAGCGGCGGTGGCAGTCAGCTCATCAGAACACAAGAAGTGAATAAAGAAAGCCCAAAACAAAACAAAGAAACATTCACAAATATGTATGAAGGAGAGACAGAGGTATTAAAGAAATAATAAAGACAAATTACATTTTATGCAGTATAGGAACGCATGAAGGCTTTAAAGTTTGGCGGGTTCATGCTTAGAATGTCGATACCCATTTCAATTAGGGAATTTAACAACCTTGGTAAATTATTCTCAAGCATCTGTTTGCTATAATTAGTTCTGTATCTCGAAACATTCCATATTTCCGTGCGGCGTGTACTGTAGGCAGGTACATTCTGATGCAGGTTCGCGATTTTCACTAACGTAAAATTATGCTTCCTGCTGCTATAGTGAAAATCCCGCAGAAGTCTGTATGTGTAAATGTCGTGAATCTTTCTTATGTTATACTTCTCGAAGAGTGGTTCAGTGTGTTCCGTAAAGGATACATTGGCAATAATACGTAGAGCCCTTTTCTGCATGATTAATATATTATTAAGATTTGATTGTGTCGTTGTACCCCATACTAAGTGACCATAATTAATGTGCGAGGCAAACAAGGCATTATACAAAAGTATTTTAACAAAAGTAGGAAAAATGTGTCGATTGCGACTTAGCATTCCAACCGTACTGCTTAGCTTCTTGAGGACTGAATCTGCATGCTCGTCCCATTGTAGGCTGCTGGAGAAGGTTACACCAAGAATTTTAATTGAGTTAACAACCTCAATTTGCATACACTCGAACAGTATATTATGGTACTGTGGGATTTCTTTTCCTTGAGTTCGGAAAATTACTGCTTTTGTTTTACTGCAATTAACCTGTAGGCAATTTTTTTTCGACCAAATCGAAAGTCTCCCGAGAAGTTCATTTGCCATTCTTATTAATTCTGTGTAATTGCGGGACGATAAAAAAATACTCGTGTCATCTGCGTACATTATAAATTTTGCTTCTTGATAAATCGATACTATATCATTAACATAAATGTTAAAAAGTAGCGGCCCGAGAATACTTCCCTGTGGTACACCTGAGATTATGCCCTGGGTTTGCGATTTGAATTCGCTTAATGAGACAAATTGGTGCCTGTTTCTGAGGTCGGAAGATAATAAAGCGAGAGGTGTGCCCCTTACGCCGTACCATTCTAGTTTATTGAGGAGAATATTGTGGTTGATATGGTGGTTGATATGGCTGTGGATTCAAAGTGCAAAAGCTGCTTACGTGTTGTGAAGGCGAAACATGAGTGTCTCATCGTGAGCGTTCGACCTCAATGCAGGTTGCGCACTGAGAAATGAAACGAAGACGCGCCTCCGAACGCTGATTCCACAAATGCTGAATCCACAAAGGTCCGAGTGTAACAGTCGGACGCTCGGTTCGAATACCTGTCGCGAGCTAGCCTCCTACCTTACTAAGAAACCCATGCTTGAAGGGTACACTCGAAGCGGACCAGATGGAACGAAAAGTGTCAAGAAAAGACGACATCGTCGAGATAGCATGTGTGCTGCTTGAGTCCGCTGAGAGTATCCATCATGCGCTCGAATGTGGCCAGCGCGTTGCACAAGCCGAACACGTCAAATTCGTAGAGGCCGTCAGGCGTAACAAAAGCCGTTTTCTGCCATTCAGCAGGTGCCATGGGCACCTGCCAGCAGCCGGAGAGCAGGTCCAGTGCGGAGAAGAATTCCGCGCTTTGCAGGCTTTCGAAGGCATCGTTGATACGGGAAACGGATACACGTCCTTTCGCGTAGTCATGTTGAGTCGATGGTAAACAATGCAAAACCGGATGGATCCGTCCTTCTTGCTCAGGAGAACAAATGGGGCGACCCAAGGACTGCGGAAAAGCTGGATGACGCCGTGTTGAAGCATGTCTTACACTTCTTTGGAAATCAGGTTACGATCAGTGGCCAAAACACGGCACGGACGCTGGCGCAGAAGGGCATGCGTGCCGGTGTCTATGCAGTTAGTGACGACGGATCTGTGGCCCAGAGAGGTGTGCGGTAAGCCTAAATGCAGAGAGAAACGTTGAATCAATGTGACGAGCTCTCTGCGTTGGGCTTGCAAAAAGGCTGGCATCGACAGGACGGGAAATAGCAAAAATTGAGTCTTGGTTCGGCGCAGCAACAGGCGAATCGATGGCATCTATCTGGAGAGGGGCAGGATCGTAAGACACGGGGAATGCATGAATGGGATAAATTGATTCGACAGGCCCCAGGCAGTCGCCACGGAGAAGAGTTGATGCGCAAGAAAAAGGGTTTGTGACGTAAATTGCGCTGTGGTCAAAGCAGATAGTCAGAAGAGTGATAGGAAGGAGGAAGCAGTGGCGACGGGCAGCAGCATGAGTTGGACTGAGGAAAAATACATCACAAAAGGAGGCGCACGAGATGAGCATCAAGGCTTTAGAGAAAGCAATGATGTCAGTATCTCCAGAGACCAGCATTTTACCGTCATAAAGGGAAGTGTTGCACGGAGAAGCAGGACAAACCGGAGACAGTTCAATGCTTGCACCGGCACAATCGATGGTCGCGTTATGAAGGGTGAGAAAGTCACAGCCCAGAATGACATCGTGAGAACAGCGGAACAGCAGGAGAAACTCGGCTATCTACAAAACGTCCTGGATAACTACATTTAAATGGACAGATAAATATAAACTGTCCACTTTGCCATTCACAGGATGAGGCGCAGCTTTAAGTCTCGCATACTCAACAAAAGGAACACGCCAAGCCCCTGTCTGCCGTCCTGTCGTCTGTCACTAATAGACGGGCGTCAGCGGGCTCTTAAGACCGGGAATTAAAGGGGAGGCTATCAGAGTGTATAACGCCGCCGTCACAAAGCGTCCCGCGCGCGCCTGATTCATCAGGCGGGCCTGTTTTGTCGCTACTCGGGGGCGCCGGATCACCGAGGCTCGCGAACTTGTCTCCGCCGCCGACGCCATGTTCCATGCAGTGCGCTCAAAGCCGTAGCTCTGCACCCGAGACCACCGTGTCCCGCACACCTGCCTCGCAGTACTTAGCTGCGCGCGGAGAACAGCGAGGCAGAGCCAGAAGGGGGCCGCAACATACTCCGGCCGGCCTCCTTCGCGCCTCTCCGCGCGCTGCACGGCGGGAGCGAGACGAAGTTCAGTTCCGCCTGGATTCGCTCCAAGGCTGCGTCCCGCGGTGGCGCCGGGCCAGCTCGTCTAGCACTGCGGCACCCTCGGCGAGCCCTTAGGTATACCTGGGCCCTCCTTGGAACAGCGGCGCCGGGGGCCGCAAGACGGCCTGTCGTCGCGCAGATGGCACGGAAGTCGCTTTATTGTGGCGCATTTTGGTGGCGCGCGATTACGAAGGCCGCGCGCGTTTCCCGGACAGACCGCGCCCACCGCTAGGACTGTGAGGACGGCATTCTAGGCCTCGTTTACCATCGAGCACAGCATTCAGATTCGGCACTGCCAGCTGATTCTCACTTCGTCTCTTGGGATCGTTATGCGCCGTCATACGACGGTGTGTTCTCGAACACAAGATTTTGTCCGAAATGTAGTCAGAAAAGTTTGGGAAGCAAACAGCACCCAGATGCAATCGCGGATAGAACCAACAGCGTCGCCTCATAATTTTCAGCCACGGCAGCACCTGTACAGCCACCCTGTCGGCTTTGATTGCCCTGTAGGTTAAATGTGCCTTAGTGGAGGGCTCCGGAGGCCGTCTAAACTATTCTTCTTTCGATCAGTTCTTTTTGCATCCCGTTATTCGAAGTATACCACATGCGACGCCACAAATCTTAGCTAACAAGTACTCACGCACTCCAGAGGAGACATGGCAGTAATTAAATTACCGTAAAGCAACTATAGTAATTATTTACTTTTCCGGTAACCTTCAATGTGGTTAATCACTTTTCTAGTCTAGTAGTTCAGGAAGTTACTTCAATACATAATTGCTCTGCCTGTCGGCAAAGCTATGTTCTCGCATTTTTTTTTTCATATATTGCAAAATCTCACTATAACAATAAATATTCCCGCAGATCTCCCGTCGGAAGGCGTGAATTTTTTGCTATTGACGTTTTTGCTACAATCAAAAGCGTTCCCCATCGGTTTTTTATGACAGTCTTCACTGCTCGATGCGGCCGATGGAAACAAAATAAAAGAAAGATATTGCTTTACATATATCGGAAGAATGGATCGTTACCTTCCATATTTCTATACCAGTACTGCACAGTCTTCCAATATTCAAACTTTTTGTCTAAGAATTTTGGACATGCTTGCCGTCTTGATGCCTGCTCTTTTTCCATTAAAAGCACCCAAGTCAAATTCTTGTAAAAGCACTCAGCAGCTACATGATATCACACTTCTGCCCTCCACCGAATTCCTGGTTAGACAGGACAGAATTCATTAGTCAAGAGATTGAGTGGCAGGAACGGATTAACACTGATGAAGGCTGGTTAAACAAAAATTGCCGGCGATTACGTTACTTCCTAATGCGAAATTTGAGCGCAGCTCATCAGCTGTTTTAGCTTTTCGATAGATTGAGGCAAAGAATTTGAGCAAGACATGTGTGTGCAATTTAGACAACTTGTTATTTTTCACACATATTCCTTCTTCAAGAAACACTCCACTAACAGTTCTTGATTGTCATGAAGTAAGCTTTGTTGTCGGAGAAATAGATGGATATATGCTCGACTTGCTGCACCAATGCCTGGTTCTCAAAGACGAGATCTGTGCAAGTATTTCGCGAGGTAGTCACAGCCGTGCGAGGCGTTACGAGCGAGAGGAACGGTATGTTCTCCCACATAAGTTGGGAATGTCCTTCCCCAAAGGCAGTATCCCCCATCCCCAATCCCACTCATTCTTCCTGGGAGGCTGCTTTACGGACCGCTCAGCCCGCCGGCCAGAAATGGCTGGTGGATCGGGCTTTACGTGAAGCACAAGCCCGTGGACTCCTGGACCAGCAGGGGACCACTCTGGAAGATTTGTGCGTGCGTGCGTGCGTGCGTGTGCGTGTGTGTGTGTGTGTGTGTGTGTGTGTGTGTGTGTGTGTGTGTGTGTGTGTGTGTGTGTGTGTGTGTGTGTGTGTGTGTGTGTGTGTGTGTGTGTGTGTGTGTGTCTGTGTGTGTGTGTGTGTGTGTGTGTGTGTGTGTGTGTGTGTGTGTGTGTGTGTGTGTGTGTGTGTAATAAAGTTGTTTCCATCCATCCCACATAAGTGGTAAGGAATTCCTGTTTGTCTTTATGTCGACATTAAAGTCCCCACCCACCCTGCCACCCTGGCAGATGGCAGTTAATGGCAGATGGCAGCCACTACCAACTTTTAAGTGGAACAATACCACGATGTGTGTGAAAATGCTAGAAACACGAAGGGTGACTACTCTCGCCCGAAGAGGTACTTCCAGCCAACTGACGCGGCACCGAAGGGTTTCAAGCAAGAAATGTTCTACATTCATCGCACCAACAAGTCGTCTTACGCGAATGGATGCTGTGCAGGCCCTCCAGGGGATCCATATGCTGCTTTCCTTGCACCCTGACGTCCGCAAGAAAGGACCGATTTTCGGAGCCAGATGGCTTCAGTTCGTGGAACAAGGCATATGCGAAGCTAAAGGCACATGAAGAAAGTGGACGTCAAAGACAGTGCGTGCTTGGCATGCGCAAGCGGCGTTCAGTTAGAGAACCTCCATCAGTCGACCCCTTGAAGAGCAGTGCTCGGAACTGGCAACTTACTAGAGGAATGTCCTTCAGCGCGTAGTTGCTGTTGTGATGTTTCTTGCAGAACGAGGGCTCTCTCTCGGGGATCCAACGATTTAATCGGATCTTCCCAAAATGGAAACTTCCTTGGATGCCTTGAACTGATCGCCAAGTTTGATCCTTTCCTCGCTGCCCGTCTAAAGAACTTCAACAACGTTGTACGCAGAAAAACATCCAACCTCTCCTCAACCATTGTGGAAGAGGTTATGGGACCCTTGGAACTGAATTCCCGAAGAATATCACCTGTGAGATTGCCAGTGCCAAGTACGTCCCTCTTTCAGTTGATTTGCATCTTTCTTGCCACTCCTGCAATAGCCCTAAGTGAGACCAACAGCACGTTTAAATAAATAAAAATAAAAACAATAAAAATACTACACCCGATGTGAGTCCTAAGGACGAGCTTACAGTGATCATTCGCAACGTGGCGAACGATGGTCCGGAAGAACATTTTTCTGTGTTTTTACCCATTAGCAGTCGCACAGGCGAGCATCTCGAGAAGTGAACGGTTGACTTCCTAAAAAATCTTGGAGTTAACTTCCAAGGTTGCCATGGCCTGTCACACGACAACGCAAGCAACGTGGCTGGCCAGTACTCCGGCATGCAGGTGCAATTAAAAAAAAATCAACCCACAAGCTAATTTTTTGCACACTGCACTGCTCACTCAACGGCACCTGGTCGGGGTGGCCGGATGGGTGGGTGACCGTCCTATTTGCACAATGCACTGGGTGGCCCATCTTCATAGAAACAGTGGCTAACAATGTGCTTTTCCCAAGCATTTCCAGCTCGGAAATTAAATGCGGGGTTAGAGAGTTTGCTTTCGTTGTTACAATTGTGCATTTCCTCCATCTTCATCCAAGCTCGCGGAGTTCCTGTTTTGGCCGGCGCCACTGCCCGCAGCTAACATGACAGGAGGCGACATTAGACATACGTTGGCAGGAAATGCATCCGGCCGCAAATTTCTTCAGGAATGTCACTATTCCAATTTCAGACAAAAGTGAAGTCCCCGAAATGGTCGTTCTAGAATATTTCCCTGGAAAGATAGGGTATATAGGCTGACATATTTCACCTTTTAATCAAGCAGTATACTCAAGACAAATCAGGTCGCATTTACTTGACTTGACAGAGGTGTCGCGAGCGCAGCCAAAAAGATTTTCACAAAATCGACGTCACGCTGCGGCAGCGGCGCGAACTAGTCCACGGAGGAACGGTTCATGGGGATTCGAATCGTTTGCTCCGTTGCGTGAGTGGTTGGTCGGCCCTTTCAGACGTTGTCAGAGTTATGCTTTAACATACCTTTTAGAAGCGCTGTTACATAAGTTTTCGCGATAAGGAGACTGGAGAGACGCTAAATGTCACGGCGTGAGCTCTATGCGCCATTGAAAACAAAGAGAGCTTTGGGAACAGAAAGGTTCCATACTGTGGCCTGCAATGAGACGCTTTCAGGATTTTTGTGGAAAAAGACGGTATGACACATATAACTTCGACGTGAATCAAGTTTCCTTAACACTGATTATCGTCTGATAATCAGCTATTCAGCTTCATTATAGCTTTCACACTGAACTGTGTCTTCGCAACGCCATCACAGTTGGCAGATAAAGACTCGACGACCATTAAGAGCGAGCCCATACGGTTCTGAGGCATTTGAAAAAAATTTATCATTGATACAAATTGAAGGAGTAGACAGAGCAGCGCATGACCAGAAGTCATGCATGCACTAGAAACGTTTCAAGGAAGTCATTATCTGCCGTCCCACGTATAGGTTTGGTTTGGTTTATGGAGTTTAACGTCCCAAAGCGACTAAGGCTATGAGAGACGCCGTAGTGGAGAGCTCCGGAAATTTCGACCACCTGGGGTTCTTTAACGTGCACTGACATCGCACAGTACACGGGCCTCGAATTTCTCCTCCAAAGAAATTCAGCCGCCGCGGCCGGGATCGAACCCGCGTCTTTCGGGCCAGCAGCCGAGCACCATAGCCACTGAGCCACCGCGGCGTCGTCCCACGTATAGGCCACACACACCTTACACACAACTTTCTGCTGACAAAACAAGACAAACCAGTTTGTACATGTGGAGATGAACTCACTGTTAATCACATTTTATCTTCATGCTCGAAACGCTAAGGAAAACGTGCTTTTCTCAGTTTTCTAATCACTGCATTCCTTATCACCCAGCACTGCTCTTATTTGATAATGCAATTGTGGACATTGCTTGTGTTTTTAGGCTTTTTAACAGACGCAGGTTTTCTTCGAAAAATGCAAATCATGACCCCAGTGCTTCGCCTGATGCACCTCATCCACTTTCTCATTCCTGAGAAAAAGGCTGAGGTTTTTATTTCATTGGTTGGGAGCCTCCAGATCTTTGCCCAGTCAAGGACGGCTGCTGAGGCTACCCGACCTCCTTTAAAGCTTTTAATGTTAGCCATTTATCAGTTTTCCTTCTTCTCTCAATACTTGGCAGAAGAAAATAACTTTTTAAGCTTTCTACACCACCATATTTTTTCATATATTTGTAAAAATCTGTGGAAAACAATTTTTCTATACTTTGAACTTGGCGCATGATAGCCTTAGCTGCTTATGAGTCATTAAACCCAATACAACACAACGCATGACCAGCGCCCCAAATAACGCCCTTGCCTCTTGACTACAGCGTGCTCCTAACTTCTGCAGGGTGTGCTGTCGTCCAGCCGCTGACGCTAGCAGAGCATCACCATCATCATCAGTCTGACTACGCCCACTGCAGAGCAAAGACCTCTCTCAACCATGTCTCTCCAATTAAACATTTCCTCTGCCAGCTGCGGCTACCGTATACCCCCGTCCATCCTCATCTCATCCGCCCACCTAACTTTCTGCCGCTCACTGCTACGCTTTCCTCCTCTTGGAATCCACTCCGTTATCCTCAAGGACCAGCGGTTATCTTGCCTTCGCATTACATACCCTGCCCAAGCCCATTTCTTCCTCGTGATTTCGACTAGGATGTCATTAACCCGCTTTTGTTCCCTCACCCACTCTGCCCGCTTCAGTTCTCTTAACGTTACACCTGTCATTTTTTTTTCCATAGCTCGCTGCGTTGTCCTTAACAAAAGCTGAACCCTCTTTGTTAGCCTCCACGTTTCTGCCCCATAGGTGAGTACCGGTAAGATACAGCTGTTGTGCACTTTTCTCTTGAGGGATATTGGTAAACTGCCATTCATGACCTGAGAGAACCTGCCATATGTGCTCCACCCCATTCTTATTCTTCTAGTTATTTCCGTCTCATGATCCGGATCAGCGGTTACTACCCGCCCCAAGTAGACGTAGTCCCTTACCACTTCCAGCACCTCGCTACCAGTTGTGAACAGCTGTTTCCTTGCGAGACTGTTAAACATTACTTTGGTTTTCTGCATGTTAATTTTTAGACCAGTTTTGTTTAGTAGCTTAAGACTGCTTACGTGCTTTGTATGCCAAAGCTTTTTCTCATCATTAGCCTTGTTGCGAGGTTCACTGAAGATTTTCTAATGACACACCTATTCATTAGCACATAAAGAAACGCATACACTGGGTTCATCTTTATTCGCCAAGAACTAACACGGCTTTGTGGCCTATGCTTTGCGTGCTGGCCTTGCAATCTTAAGGTCCACTGCGGACGACTACTTTTGCGCTAATGGAACATATAATGTTTTTGCATTAAAATTTGCACGAATAACGTGCACGAATAAGCGCAAACTGGCGCAGCTTTATCAGTTAAGACTCAAGCAACAGTGGCTGGTAAACTTTCCTACCTTACTGGCTTTCTGTGCAAGCAGCATGACAGTCGTTGTTGTTGTTCTCCTCAAGAAGATATGTACAACAACTTTAGTCGTCGTCGACATCGTTCGGTTTTCAATTCTCTCCAAAGCACACAGACCGCCTGCCGCTCCGCTTTCACACCGGACGTTTTCAAACGCAAAACAGCGATTTTTTTCCCGGGATTTCGTTTATCCCTATACGTCCTCGAAAAACGAGATACTTTTTGGCTCTCGAAAGGGTCCGTTGCCGGCAAACAAGCACGAGTTTATCGTTAAATATGAACACAAGCTCAGTTCTACTCCGGCTGACCCCAGAAGCAGTCCTCCGTAACGCTGCCATATTGGATCACTTGTGGCGTCTCCTCTAAACTATGAAAATCGCTAAAGAGGCGTTAAGAAGGGTCGGCGCACCTGTACCGAATACGACCACCTTTTACACAATATAAAAAGCTGAATATTTTTTTTATATATAATATGTTAATGGTGTCCAAGTTCAGTGCAGGGGAACAGTTCTGTGTGTTCTTCCCAAACTGGACACGCATGAGCTGTTTGGGAACACTAACAAAGTAACCTTTCTAACTTACTAGAAGCAACACAAAACCCCGCAGCAAGGTTCATCCACTCGGCCTATTCCGACCTTGTGTCACTGAACTAAAACGTAATGCTCATCCTACAGACTGCCGCCGCGGTGGCTCAGTGGTTATGATATGCTCGGCTGCTGACCCGAAAGACGCGGGTTCGATCCCGGCCGCGGCGGTTGAATTTCTTTGGAGGAGAAATTCTAGAGGCCCGTGTACTGTGCGATGTCAGTGCACGTTAAAGAATCCCAGGTGGTCGAAATTTCCGGAGCCCTCCACTACGGCGTCTCCCATAGCCTTAGTCGCTTTGTGACGTTAAACCCCATAAACCAAACCATCATCTTACAGACTTACCAGCCCGCCGTACTATTGCAAGACTATGACTTTTTCATGTTTTACTATCATCCCAAGATCAAGTCTGTTATCAGCCCTGTCCACCGCATCTCCAGCCGCACGAACCACCAGAAGGCCGTTTACCCTCCCCCTGCATGTACATGTGCTCATCTATCATCATTTTTCACATCAAAGGACAGGAATGAATTGACCGACGTCGTCGTACTTCATTTCGACCTCTCATCATTTAGATCACCCATCGAATCAACCATTTGCCCTCAACTCCACTCCAGCATGTAATACCTCTTTAATGGGTTCTCAGAGGTTGTAATAATAAATAAATAAAATAAAAGACCAGTGCTTACGCCTGTGCGCTTGAATGCTTAACCTCAAATGAAAATTCTGGCCCCAGGGCGACAGCCCAACGCTGACGCCTATAGGCAATTAAGCCGAGTCCTTCAAACGTGTAGGCAGCATATCGTGGTCCTGCTGCTTTCTTATAGTCCAATGTCATGCTTGTGACTCTCCGGTGCAGAACATTTTGGTTACTGCTATAGACCTTTCCAAAAAGGGCTCCCTGGGCGCTGCCATATTGTTCCCTGGACTGCAGTGGGCACCTGGCGCTAGCACGGTGGAAGCGGCGAAACGCCTCCCCTCTGGACTGCTGGAAACCGGTTCCGCCGCCGGAAATAATATGGCAGCGCCCAGGTTGGAAAGGTGTATATTACTGCGTGCGCAGGCTTGTTGACCAGAAGACAGTGTTTACGTGGAGGCAACAGCAACTTCGACCGGAAAAAAACAGCAAGTTAGGCAATAACGCACCGACCGCACACCTGAAGGATTCTACTTGCCAACGGACATCAACGGTGTGTTTAACCTGAGGCCCAAATTTGCAGTTGAGCTTTAGCCCTTTGCGCCTGGGCTTCGCGCAGAGCTACTTTCGACTGGTGTTTCCAGTCCTTGTCTTCCTGCACGTTGTTTAGTTGAAATATGTAGTACCAGCCAGCCCACTGCTTCAAAAAACCCAGAGTTCCCATGAAGTCAGTGCTGCTCGTCGGCTATATACGCAGCTGGTGGACGATCACAGCAGGCGAGCGCGCCGAAGGCTGCGGTGGCGGAGGCAGAACCGTTCCTCCAGTCGCTCCAGGGAAGCCAATGTGTTTCATATCAGCCGTCAGGTGCCGTGCCAGACTTGGAAAGCCCGCCCCGCCGTTTGGTGGTGTTGCGGTGTCGCTTTCAGCGCCGCCTGTGTCGCCAGTTCCGGGGGCTTGGCTACATGTCAGCGGTATCGCCCTCTCCGGGGTCCCGCTCTCGGCGGCGTCATGCCGGCGGATCCAATTGTGAACAGCGGTGTCGTGGCGCATGAACCGGATTTCGGTAGCCAGCAGGACGACAGGTCTTCCTGCACGGCTCGAGAACCACTCGGAAGGCGAGCAGGAGACCATGCAACCGCACGGCCGGACGAGTTCGGGGGATGGCACAGCGCCAGGGCGAGCGAAACAACCCGAAGCAGCGCCGCGCACATGTTGAGCGCGTGACCGCATGCCGCGTGCTCGTGGAAGCTGCGCGTAAACATGCAGGCTTTTATATCGCAGGCTTTCACAACTGAGGCTGGTAGCATACTTAGCTGAGTCCAGGCGCCACCGCTCACCTGCGTTTATGTCAATGCTTCTCGTAGGTCACACGGCTTTTCCACTACTCCAGGTTGATCCAATGTGTTATCCATTAGAGAAAAGAGAGGCAGTTATTCGCCTATTTTCCACTTGACTTGTGTTTCGCTTATCCCGTCCTCCTCGTTACTGGCGGCGCGCCTGTACCGAGGGTTCCGCGCGTCGTGTTCCATCCAGAGGAGACGTCTGACAGCCTTTATGCTGACAGTATGATCTCCATGCTTTCATTTATGCTAGGCAGTAGACACAGCGGCAGCGCACAGCGGATAACGAATCAAACTTAACGCACTAGCTGTGAACCTCTAGAGTGACGTGTTCGCGTATTTAACTGCAGCCGTTGGTTTTGGTGAGGAAAGGTATACTCCAACGAAAGGCACGCTGATGTGTACACATTGCCTCATCGGCACAATGTAAGCTAACACCGATAAAGTTATAACATGTCGACGACATTTGAGAGAGGCTTCCAAAGCAATCAGTATCCTCCCGCCCCTATCCTTCTTACGCCTGTCATTGGCAGGGACTAAAGGCAAAACCACTGGCTGCATTCTTCACTCCAACTCTGCATTCCCTTCACAAGTCAACCATCAAGATGCACGATTATGGATTTGTACCCGCGGCGTCAACTTGACCACAAGACCAGTGAGTGTCGTAAGGTGAAACAGCCGCAGGTTAGTCACCTGCCTTGCTGGCAGCTAACAGGATTAAGCTAATATATTGATATGGTGAGCCACTTATTAACTACAGAAAAACACCGGCGGCTACTGTTGTGCAGGAATGTAGCTCGTTAGCAAACGAGGACAAGATTAGTACGAAAGGCGTCGGCAAGTTTTTCTTTCTTTCTATCCCAGTAAACGAATATTGCTCCAGCCTTTCTTCGAGTTCCAGCTATCCTTTTTCTAAGCTCTACGTTGTCAGCTGCAGTCTGTCAGGGTAGTGTTTCTGCGAGTCGGCGCACGTGATTATGAAGCTACACGATGTAAAACACATGCTGCCAGTGACTAGAGCAATCTTTCTGAAACAGACATGTTCCGAAGCAGAAAGGGAATACGAAAAACAAGAGGGACCGGCAGCGGCGAAGGGAATTTAACAAACTAGGGAATACATTGCACAACCTGCCATCCCCGTGATTTGTGTGCCCTGTGGAGTCGTGCAGTTCGTGCACGATGCACGCGACTCGCGGCGTGAATGAACGAGCCTTGGCTCACGACGTCCTGACCTACATCTGCGGCGCGCGGCGTCGGTGGGAACAAGCTTGCACGAGCGAACCGCGGCCTCGCCGTGCAAACGAGGAGGAATCGTACCTCTTCTGAGACTCAGTGAGCGCCTGGCGGTAGAGCAGCGACAGGAATCCGTAGGCGACGGTGAGCAACAACAGCTCAGTGTAGACGAGCTTCCAGACGCTGCCCTTCCATTTGAACAGGAGCCGGATGAAGCCCCCCGACGAAGTGGAGGCCACATCGTACTGGTAGCTAACGGTCATGGCTCAGCCACCGCCGCCACCCGCGTCAACACACTTCTCGGCGAAGGGCCGATGATGCATGGGCGCACGCACTCACACCCGCGTGCGGCGGCACTTGGCCTGTCGCGCTGATGCACAAGCACGCCACTGCACCGCACGTCTTCCTCCACGCGCCGTCTCACCAGCGGGCCGGCGGCTCCCGGCGGCAGTACTGCGCCCTACGTGGCGGCGGCGGCGGCCGCTGCGCGCGAGTCATCCGGCCGCGGGACATCACGTTGACCGCCTCATGGGCTCGAGCGCGGGGTCTCTAAAACGAGAACTTGGCACACCGCGGGGACGCGAGCCTTTGCCGCCCCCCTCTCCCGCGTGCTCCAAATAAGACGCGCGCCGCCGCGGGAAAGCCCTCGTGTCGCTGCAGCCCGCGCGCGCGCCCCACTGCTGGGAACGGCGCCAGCGCGACTCCTGCAGATGTGCTGGTTGTAGGGGACAACAATGCGCTTCGACCCGGCCGTCGCCGAAGTTGCCGGTCACGGGACTGACCGGCGCAGCGGAACCTGGCCGCCTGGTCCCTCTACAGGTACGTCGACCTTACATGCCCACGCGCTGACCGGTGCCCGATTAAGAGACCTACGGGTGGAAAAGGTTCCGCTACGAGCTCATTTATGATACATCGGCTAACTCTTTATGGTTTTCCGCCGTGGCCTGCTATGGCTTCTGACAATTCTACGGCAGCCGGCCCTGTGCCTGCTTAAGCTCGGGTTACGATGTCGGCGCATGGACTGCCTGAATACTGTTTCTACGCTATGGCGGATATCCAACCAGGCAGAATTTTACCACGCCATGAACCGTGAAATTACCTCAAAAGGCAGTTTTAAATCGATGACAGCTCCGAACGACCGCTCCCGCACGCATAAGCAGAGGCGTTGGCGTCGGTGATTGCGACCAGCGCAACACGCAGTGACAGCGGACACGGATGTGTGCTTGTCAAAGGAGATTAGTAATCATGCACACGTAATAACGTACTTTCTTAAATGATTTCCTTTATGACTCGCCTCCTTAAACATAACTTCATATTATTTAGCATTATTATCAATGACTTGAGCATTCCTCACGGACAGGTCCTTGTGAGAGGCTCTTCTGCTTCGCTCGCGTTAGTTCGTCCGCTGGTAAGCAAGATATACCGTGTGTGCGTGCTCTGGCCACAAAGGAAGAACGTTAACAGCCGTCCAAGCTGTCTGTGGAGGAATACGTACGTTCTGAAAAGATAAACTAAATCTTGCGCAAGATGTTGTGACATGAGACGCGGAAGTAAGGCCAACAGCCGCTGCGATTTATTCAGCCAACTTTTTTGGAAACATTTTATTACTGATTACTAGTGGCTCTGAGCAGTGATCCCCGCAGAGGGCAGCAGAATCTAGAGTCAAATAAATCCCCATCCCAACGAAGCGACCACAGTGACAATGCAATAGCACAGAGTTAATTTGTTGGCTCAGCTTCCACGCGCCTTTTATTTTTGTCAGTAAATCGGCCGCAAGTGCACGCGTGTTCTAGTGCTAAAGAGCTTCTGTCCGCACTCTCCGGCTTTCAGCGGTGAGATCTGTGTGAAGCCTCTGAGTAGCAAGTGTAACTGGATCATTGGGTCACATAGAAGGTGGCGTTCACCTACAAATTGAGGAAGTTACATGCGCGTTTCCTTTTCTCAAAACCGGCGGAAGGTTTAGACTCCGCTGATTTTGAAGAGAGGAAAGGCACATATGAGCGTCTCCCTGGGTCACTGAACACCTCAATTGTGCTTTCAGGTATACGTGGTGGTGGTGTACACCTGCAAAAAACGTGCTTTCGCACATTATATCGCGCTTAGCAATGCTAAACATACAGCCATTGTTAAATTGGTTTTTGAGGAAAGGAAATGTAGCAGTATCTGTCTCGCATCTATCGGCGGACAATCCTTTCTTATATTTGGGGCGGAAGGGTTGGGGGCTGGCACGCACGGATGAAAGATAATGTGAAGATCACATCCAAAGCGCAGAGCGAGAGGCTGGTAGTTAACACGCGGCATGGTGGTGGTGGTGAAAAACTTTAATACTCACAGAGAGTTTGAGGGTCAGAAAACCCCGCTGCATAGTCGGCATCCTTAGTCCGGGACACCGCACGACGAGGCCCCGTCTCGCGCCCGCTTTACTAGAGCCCTTTGGGACTCCAGTGTGGAGCAGTTGAGGAGGGCAGTCTCCCATGCCTCTCGGGTGGGGTAGGGGGAAGGGGGAAGGTGAGGATTCTGAGTACATGCCCACACCACGTGAAAAATATCGCAGATCTCTCCACAGTGCGGGCAGCGCCCATCTGTGTTCGGATCGAAGTGTTTTGCTATGGCAGGACAGAGAAGAGTTCCTGTCTGCAGGCGCCGCAGAGTTCGCTCCTCCGCCTTACTCAGCCCCTTGGCAGGTGCCGGGTAGAGACGGTGGCTGTCGCAATAATGAATTAGGATTTCGCGAAACCGCAGAAGCGGTTTATGAGCTTCTGAGCCAGGAGAGCTAGGATGAGGAGCCCGGTGAGTAAGCGCTCGGGCGGCCGCATCAGCGGCCTCTGCCTTTTAGACCCTTGTGGCCAGGAGCCCAGATTACGTTTGTGCGAGTTGGATCGGCGGGAGCCCGACTTAGAATTTGGGAGGCAAGAGGTGATATTGTCACGGGTCGTTCAAACGACGCGGGTCGTGGGGACACTGGAGACCACAGGAGAGCAGGCGCCAGGTACAGTCCAAGCGGTCGCGGCCGGGCTCACGAGCGATTTCTCACCGAGCCTCTTCCTCTTTGCCGGCGATCGGCTCCCCGCTCGTTGAAGATGACGTTAAGTGGAAAATAACACACATGACATTGCTCTCCTCCCGAAAGACGCATCGTCCCGATGCGCAGAGAAGTTTTTTTTAAACGCGTAAGGCGCGAAGAGTTAGGCCACGTGCTCCGAGCGGTCACAGTACGGTTTGAGGCGAGCGACGTGAACAACCTCGGAGGCAGGCGGGCGGCGGGACGCACGCGTTACTATCGGCAACACTTCGTAATTTAACTCGCCTATACGGCGAATCACTTCGTACGGGCCAAAGTATCTTTTGAGCAGCTTTTCGCTAAGGCCACGGCGTCGAATTGGAGTCCACACCCACACGCGATCACCAGGATTGAATTGAAGATCCCGATGGCTTTGGTTGTATTGCCGAGCATCGACCTGCTGGCGGGCTTGGATGCGGAGGCGGGCCAGCTGTCGGGCTTCTTCCGCATGTTGGGCGACGAGTTGAGCATCGGCGTGAGTGTAGACGTCAGGCTGGTGGGGCAGCATAGCGTCGAGCATGGTAGTGACTTCCCTGCCGTGCACCAGGCGAAATGGTGAAAATCCGGTAGTTTCTTGAACTGCGGTGTTATACGCAAAAGTGACGTAAGGTAACACTTCGTCCCAGGTTCGGTACTCGATGTCTACATACATTGAGAGCATGTCAGCCAAGGTCTTGTTAAGGCGCTCGGTCAGCCTGTTTGTTTGCGGGTGGTATGCGGTAGTTTTGCGGTGAGCGGTATGGCTTAAGCTCAGTATCTGGGAAAGAAGTTCGGACACAAACGCGGCACCACGATCAGTGATAAGGACCTCTGGGGCACCGTGCCGAAGAACAACGGACTCGACGAAAAACTTTGCCACATCCGAAGCCGTTGATGACGGCAGAGCACGTGATTCGGCATACCTCGTAAGGTAGTCCGTCGCAACTGCGATCCAGCGGTTCCCCGATCGCGACTGAGGAAAAGGTCCGAGTAGGTCCATACCAATTTGCTGGAACGGACTGAGCGGTGGCGTGATGGGGTGAAGGAGTCCCGCAGGCTTCATGGGTGGGGTCTTGCGCCGTTGACACTCGCGGCAGGTTCTTGTGTAATGGCGAACTGTCTTGTCAAGTTGTGGCCAATAATACTTCGACCGTATTCGCGCGAGCGTTCGACTGAACCCCAAATGTCCTGAGGAGGGGTCATCATGAGACGCTTCCATAATTTCGTCGCGTAGATCAGTGGGCACAACCAAAAGCCATGACCTCGGGCTCTCGGCAAAGTTCTTCTTATAAAGAATGTTGTCTCGGAGGCATAAATGAGGCAGTACGCGCACAAAAGGACGTGGAACTACGCCTCCTTGACCCTCCAAATGTGAGATCACGGCGCGAAGGTCGGGGTCGAGTCGCTGCCGCGCAGCCATATCTACAGGACCTAGAGTACCTAGGAAGATGTCAAAGTCGTCCGTATCAGTAGGCGCAGATTCGACGGGAGCGCGGGACAGGCAGTCAGCATCAGTGTGTCGGCGACCAGATTTGTAGACGATCGTAACGTCGAATTCTTGCAGTCTGAGAGCCCACCGCGCAAGTCGGCCTGCAGGGTCCCTTAGATTGGTCAACCAACACAGGGAGTGATGGTCTGTGACCACCTGGAATGGGCGTCCGTACAGATAGGGTCGGAACTTTGTGATCGCCCAAATTACTGCGAGGCATTCTTTTTCGGTTGTCGAGTAATTGATTTCTGCCTTCGATAAAACACGACTGGCGTATGCGATGACACGCTCGGCGCCATTCTGGTGCTGGATCAAGACGGCCCCGAGACCCGTGTTACTAGCGTCAGTGTGGACCTCAGTCGCGGCGTCCTGATCAAAATGGCCTAGTACAGGGGAAGCCTGCAGGCGCCGTTTCAGATGGTCAAATGCAATCTGCTCTTCATCAGACCACTGGAAGTGGACGGACTCTTTCGTGAGGCGAGTAAGCGGCGCGGCGATATCTGAAAAGTTGGGAACAAAGCGTCTGTAGTAAGCGCAGAGGCCCAGGAATCTCCGCACGGCGTTCTTGTCTGACGGCGTCGGGAAGGAAGCGACGGCCACTGTTTTATCTGGATCAGGACGGACGCCCTCGTGACTGACGACGTGACCGAGAAACTTCAGTTCGTCATAGCCAAACTGGCACTTCGTAGGCTTCAGGGTGAGGCCGGCGTTTCTGATAGCTTGAAGGACGGCTTTTAGGCGAACCAGATGTTCATGAAACGTGCTTGAAAAAATTACGACGTCATCAAGGTAGACAAGGCATGTTTGCCATTTGAGGCCGGTGAGCACGGTGTCCATAACGCGCTGGAAGGTCGCTGGAGCTGTACAGAGTCCGAAGGGCATCACCTTGAACTCATAAAGTCCATCTGGAGTGACGAAAGCAGTTTTCTCTCTGTCGCGCTCATCCACTTCTATTTGCCAATACCCGCTTTTAAGGTCGATGGACGAAAAGTAACGGGCATGGCGCAGGCGATCAAGAGCGTCATCGATGCGTGGAAGTGGATATACGTCCTTCTTCGTGACTCTGTTGAGGCGCCGGTAGTCAACACAGAAGCGAAGGGTGCCGTCTTTTTTCTTCACTAGCACCACCGGAGCAGCCCACGGGCTGTGAGATGGTTGGATAATGTCATCAGCCAACATTTCGCGCACTTGATGTTGTATGGTTTCACGTTCTTTCGACGAAACTCGGTAAGGTGACTGACGAATAGGATGGACAGCGTCGTCGGTAATTATTCTGTGCTTGGCTATTGGCGTCTGGCGAACCCCAGGTGACGTAGAAAAGCAGTCGTGGAACTCACCCAGCAGAGCGACGAGCTCGTCTCTCTCCTGAGCAGAGAGCTGCGGTGCAATGCTGACACCTAAAGGCGGCACCGAGTGTTGGGGAGAGGGCGGACAGGAAGGAGCCGCAGACAGGGTCGCAGCGTCGACAGGGGCGCTGAGGCGCTCGATAAGGCCGATTACTGTGCCCTTGGTGAGGTGCTGCGGAGCGCTGCGAAAGTTCGTGACGAGGACTTGGGTGCAACCAGAGTGAAGACGCGTGACACCTCTAGCAACACCAACACCCCTGTCAAGAAGCAGCTGCACACTACCCTCAAGAAGAACTTCGCCAGAGGCAACCGGTGCGGACTCGACCAGCAGAAACACGCTCGAGTCAGGCGGCAAAGTCACGTGGTCCGCTAAGATGCGCGCCTCGAAGAACGTCGGCTCGGAGCTCGGCGGGTCAAGGCAAGGTCGTTGAAGGGTGAGGCGGCAGTCAGCGAGGTCGATAACAGCGCCGAACTCGGTCAGAAAATCCATACCGAGAATAATATCTCTCGAGCAGCGCTGCAAGACGACGAAGGTAACGGGGCACGTGAGACCGTTAATCTCAACGCGAGAAGTGCAGCGGCCTACCGGGGTGACGAGGTGGCCTCCGGTGGTTCGGATTTGTGGGCCATCCCACTGCGTTAGTACCTTGCGAAGGCGGCGGGTCAGCTCCCCACTCACAACGGAGTAGTCGGCGCCGGTGTCGACGAGGGCGGTCGTGGCGTGGCCGTCGATAAGGACGTCAAGATTACTGTACACTGGGCGATCAGAGGCGGCTATACGATCGGCGGAAAGGTCGTCGGTCGGTGAGGGGGAGCGGGACGTCGTACGTGGAGGCTCTTTTACAGATTCTCGGTCGGCAACGCCACCTCCAGGCGTCGCCGGGCTTAGTTTTCCCGACGAGGAGAAAGGCTTCCGCGACGGTCGCGCAGAGGGGAATCGAAGCGGCGCGGCGGCGGCGAGCGAAACGCACGACGAGAAGGCCGCTCAGGTGGCGGGGAATGGCGCAGAAATTCCTCAATTTCCCGAGGCTGTTCGCCGTACCGGGGGCGGGGCGCATCTCGTCGGAATCCGCGAAGACCGAGCTCACGATAAGGGCAGCGGCGATAGACGTGACCGGCTTCCCCGCAGTGGAAGCATAGCGGACGGTCATTGGGGGTCCTCCACGCGTCGGCCTTGCTTGGTCCACGCTGTGGGAGACGAGTGGATGACACAGGCGCAGGAGGTGACAATGGCTGCAGAGGGGGGACGGGTGGTCGAGCGGTGGCGGCGACGAGCGACGGACGACGGAGGCGTACGTCACGGCGGGCTGTGCCGGAGGAGGGGTGACGGTGCAGCGACGAGAAAGTGCACGTTGCACTTCTTCTCGGACGACCTCCGTGAAGGGGGACGAAGAGGAGGAAGCGGTGGGTGGCAGACACTTCTGGAGTTCCTCCCTAACAACTGCGCGGATGACCTCGCGTAGGTTCATGGCGTCGACGGGTAAGCCACCCGGGTGGTCAGCGCAAAGACTGGAAGCGGTAGAAACTCCAGCAAGCCGACGATAATGATCTGCTCTGGCTGCCAGGGCGCGCTCGATGTTAGTCGCCTCGGATATAAAGCCGGCCACGGTTTTGGGAGGGTCCCGAATGAGACCGCCGAAAATGTCTGACTTCACTCCTCGCATAAGAATGCGCACCTTCTTATCCTCCGTGGCGCGGGGATCGGCTCGGGCACTAAGGCGCAACACGTCTTCGACGAAACTTGTGACGGTTTCATCGGGTCCCTGGAACCTGGTTTGCAGGAGGTCCTCTGCGCGTTGGCGGCGATGCTTGGACTGTACCTGGCGCCTGCTCTCCTGTGGTCTCCAGTGTCCCCACGACCCGCGTCGTTTGAACGACCCGTGACAATATTACCCCTGCAAGATAGTGTTCACATGCCCGGCGAGAGTCTGTGATAACCGTTCTCGATTTTAGATCGGCGGCAGCGAGAGCTATTGCGACTTGCTCCGCTCGTGTTGAATTTGGGGCCCGAAAAAGATAGCCCATCGACATTCATTCCCCGGTGGACTACGGCAGCCGTGTAGAATCCCGCGGGCGACGGCCCTGTGATGTCTACGTAGTAGACGCCCTCTTTAGATCCCTCTCAAGCGTGCGAACCCGTGCTTGTCGTCTGCCTTCATGTGAAGCCATGTCCATGTTACGCGGGAGCGGAGCGACCCAGAGCATATGGCGCCACAGCACCGGGATGTTCTCCGTCCCCTCTGGTATGCATGTGTGTTGGATGTGTAAGCGGTTTAGCAGGCGGCGCCCATGAACCGTCTGCGATAGCCGCGTATATTGGTTCACGAGGTGGGCGTCCCTCAACTCCTGATAGGAGTTTACCACTCCTAATGCCTTCAGTTTGGCGTTGGAGGTAGCCACCGGGAGGTCCAGTGCTCGCATTGTTGCTTTCCTGATGATGGCGTCAATGCGCTCGTCTTGTTTGGTGGTTCGTAGGTACGGCACGGCGTAGAGCCATAGCGCGTCCCTGCCCCGCAGACCACCCCGCTTGTTGGAAACACGGTGGATCATGCGCCCTACCTGTTCAACTATGCGCTTGAGTTTCGCTATAGTAGAGTCCGGCCTAAGTTTGTTATTGATGAACAGACCCAGGATCCGGAGCTCTGCCACTTCTCTGATGGGACCGCCCGACAGAAATATGTGTACAGACGTGTTGTCCTTGTGGTTTGTCCTGGCGTGCAGAAGCTCTGATTTGGTGGGAGCACATTGTAGACCACAGTTGGCAGCGTATGCATCGACTTTGGAGGCGGCCTGCTGAAGGCGGTCCTCCATCTCCCCTAGGCTCCCCTCGGTGGTCCAGATTGTAATATCGTCGAGTGCGTGTTTTATGTCCTCCATCTGAGCCAGTCGGCCGGGCAGGTGCATCATGGCGATGTTGAAAAGGAGCGCTGATAACACCGCCCCCTGTGGTATACCTCGTGTACCCATAGAGTACGGGCCGTATTCCTCGTCCTCGATCCGGAGGAGTGCCTGACGCACAGAGAGGAAGTCTCTGACATAGGCGAAGACCTTCGCCCCGCAGTCATTGGTGTTCAATTAAGTCAGAGAGTATGGTACCATGTTTAACATTGTCAAACGCCCCCTTAAGATCGAGGGCGAGAATGGCCTTGTCATTTTGTTGCATGTCTGTGGGTCGTATTATGTCTCTGTGTAGTTGGAGTAGGACATCCTGTGCAGACATGTTCGGGCGGAACCCGAACATAGTGTCTGCAAAAAGGTCCTTACCCTCCATGTATGCAGAGAGGCGATCACGCGGCATGATCGCCTGCGGAGATTGCGTAGTTACACTGTTCCAGAAGGTATCTAGAACACTGTAGCGTAGTGGTCCAGTGCAGCGGCCAGAGAAATAAATTGGTAAATTGGTTTTTGAGGAATGGAAATGGCGCAGTATCTGTCTCACATATCTCGGCGGACACCTGAACCGCGCCGTAAGGGAAGTGAGGAAGGTAGGAATGAAAGAAGAAAGAGAGAAAGATGTCGTAGTGGAGGTTTCCGGAATAATTTCGACCACCTGGGGATCTGAGCTGTTATTCAGGAGACAACATGGAGGAAGGATGGAACTCCACGGGGTAACAACCTGGCCCAGAGGGCGCAGCGGACGCCAGTGAGCAGCACCCTCTCTCGCACTGCGCGCGCGCGCTCGTTCGTTCTTGCACGCGCTTCGACGCCGTTGTGAAAGAAACTTGCTTCGCGCGCATTCTTGTGCTTTAAGCGCTAACTCGATGGACACCGGGCGGAGCGCCTACGCGCACGGGCATACGCTGGAGTCTGTCTACGCATGAGCGACACGCGAGCCGGGTCGCAGATATCTGCGTATGTCAGACGCAGGCGCCTCCCCCGCATTGGCGCCCGCGCACGCTTCGGAAGCGGGGTCCGGTTTACAACAACCCAGGTAGCACCGAACATTAGAATATTGTTATAAAAATGTTATGTAA
Source organism: Amblyomma mixtum (assembly GCF_055824585.1). Taxonomy (NCBI): domain Eukaryota; kingdom Metazoa; phylum Arthropoda; class Arachnida; order Ixodida; family Ixodidae; genus Amblyomma; species Amblyomma mixtum. Next base: position 37,098,616 of record NC_143016.1, on the reverse strand, counting down.
GTTGGAGTAATGTTACATGTTGCATAGTAACTTTACATTAACATTAAAAATCAACATATAACGTTATAAGTTACATATGAAACGTTACTTTCACATTCTAAACAAACGTTGTTTTAACATAATCTTCTGAATTTTATTATAATGTTAGAGTCGCAACTATAAAACAATATTGCAAATATATTTCGAGCACGGATTTCCACACATTTTCTCGCTGTTCTTAGAGTAAAGATGTTTTTCAACTAACAGTACCTTGTAACCACATCTCTTAGATAGTACTTGCCATAGGTTACATGAAGAGCCCCATTATTTTGTCACAAAACTTTAGTTATTACCCATTCCCCACTGTCACTCATGGGACATCCCGCAGTAGCGAGTATATAAGCTCGGCGGCATGATATCCGTTTGGAGGCGAGTGAATACGAGTTGCTGTGCTGTAGTGTAGGTGTCGCTCTTGTCGTTGGTTCTTGCAAAGTGTTGTAAGTTGTGTGCCATCACCACTGGCAGACCTGCATGCTTGTGCGGGGCTGCTTCACCATTTCCGAGAAAGTTCCATTTATGTTGTTTACATGTTTCATGAATGTTTGGGGAAAGTTATTCGAACATTTATATGTAACATTACAAAAACATTAGAAAAAAAGGACATTAAGGACATTGAAATAACATTTGAGCGTAACAAAAATGTAACATTATCGCAATGTTTCGGTGCTACCTGGGAACTGTGGGGCTCTCGGAGACTCTTCACGGCTGAAGCTCTTCCAGGTTGCCCCAACTTTTCTTGGAACATCTTTTGTCCACTGCTTTACAGTATTTCAATCGGCTGGTGAGGTGGAGCGAGCCGAGCACCTGAAGCATATGTGACTTTAGGAGCATGGAGATGCATGCACCCATGGGCGTCCGGAGGGGGGGGGGCAAGGGGGGGCGGCTGCACCCCCCTGGAAAATCACTCACTCTAACCGTGAGTGATGGCCGCACACCAGGGGCGGCGGTGCGCTCAGCAAAAAGAGTAAAAGCGGCCCCGCTTCCAGCTTTGGGTCACATCTGCGAAGTGCCGCGTCCGGGGACGCGTCGTTGCAGACATACAGCGGCACCGGCGAGCATGTGTTTCGAGGCGTCTTGAGATGGGTGCCTGTTTCTTTGATCTCTAGAGAGATAGCCACACGGAGGCAGACAGTGCACAATCCGGCCACCGATGAATTCTTCAGGAGGGAGGGACAAATCAGCCGTGTCCACCCCCGCTTTGTCGGGCTGCTCAAGGGCAAGCAGGCGATGAGTTGGCGCCGCCGCCGCTCGCTGTCTCCTCCGATCCACGGGAGAGCGCAGTTCGGTAGAAGCGCCGCTTTCAGAATCTTCGGCAAAGGGGATTAGCAGTTGCTTTTGTTCACGGCGACGCAGTCTCCAGAGGCGCCCCCACACCAGCGTTCCTTGCATCTTCTCCGGAAGCCAGCGCCTTTGGTCAAGGCAGCCCGATGGCGCCTGCCTGGCTCGCCTGGCTCGCCTGTCACCTCTGGCTGGGCCTCAAATCCCAACAGCGCCCATGTACTGTGCGATGTCAGTGCATGGTAAAGAGACCCAGGTGGTCGACATTATCCGGAACTCTGTACTACTCCGTCCCTCATAGCCTGAGTCGTTTTGGGGCTCTGAACCCCATAAAAACACACAAAACAAATTTTCCGACCGGAGTGGCGAGTGTCCCTTCCCCTCGGAAGTCGCGAGGCGTTCCTTTCACCCCCAAAGTGCTATTAGGAACGACGACAACAAGTCTCGCCGGGTGGCCGCCAGCACGCCTGTTTCTACTGTGTATGGCTGCTAGCGACTTGAGGGTGATTGCTTTCGGGCCTGCCGCCATGGACCACAAGCACCGAGAGGACCCAGGTGCCAGCTGACTTCAATTACGGAGTTTGCCCGGTTGGAGTGCAGGAACAAAACCAGACCCCCTTCACAAAGTGCCTGCACGTGTAGAACGCCGCCGCCGCCTCGGGGAGACGAACGTTATCTTCCCCATTTGCCGTGACCGTGCCAGGGAACAAAGGGCCTCGTCTCCGGTTGCTCTTTGGCGAGCCCAAGCACCGCGACAAGCTGGCGGGCCTCATCTCCGACCCAAGCACGAGGAACCACTTTCGGCGTTTTCGTGACCTCGCGTCTGGCCTCGAGCGGCGGGTGGCATTTGATGATCAACAGATGTCGGTGACCCGCAGAAACCTTCGGCTGGCCGGAGGCCATCACCTACCGCCGTCAACGCTACCTCGACGACAACCTTCTTTCCCTCAGACTCCACATGTGAAGGGGGCGTGACCATGAGTGCAGTGTCGTGTGTGTGCGCACAGGTGAAAGCTCTAGGCCCCTCCCACTCCGGCAAGGGCGTCCTCAACCTAGGGACTTTAGGGAACAAGAAGGATATAAAACTCGACAACGGATGCGGCAGAATCGTCTCACTTCTAACCACCAATGTAAAATGTAAATAAACCTATTCTCCTTTCGCCATCTACCTCTTCGCTCAGCGGCACTCCTGTCCTGAACCCTCAACTCCAACAGTGCGTATTCGGGGATACTGCGGCAAGTAGGCCCTTGCATGTGTGCGCGCCTCTGTGTTTGTGCTTCGGTATTTTTAGTGGCCGGTTGTCAACGAAGCTGAGAACAATCAAGACAGCGGACGAGAAAACGACGAGCGGCGAGCAGTGTGTGTGCGGTTGCTCGACTGTACGGATGCGCGAGCAAGATGGAGCGAGGTGTATGAAGCTGCGAGCGTGCATTTATCTTGTAAATAAGTTTTTGTTGTATATATAGTCATCTTTTGTTTTCAACGTACTCGTTCAACCGTTTTTCCAATCAATATGAATGATGAGTGTGCACTGACAGCGTGTAATGAAGCACAGAAATGAATTTATCACCCGTGTAATTACGCAATTCGGCAAGAAAAATCCGAGGCGCCTACAGTTGCTGTTCAAGGAAGACTGACTGAGTGACTGTAGTTGCGTGTTTGTGAACATATTGTGCTGTGGGCTGGTCATCAATTCGGGTGAGTCGAGAACACGTATGCAGCAAGACTGAGCACTCTTCTCCACGAAGTGATAGCATCTTTTTGCATTTTTTATTAATTTCAATTGTTTTTTCGTTGATAAACTCCACTGTATCTCTCCTAGCCGCGCTTTAATTTGCTGTTTGTAATTTTCTTTCAATGTGTGTAGTTTACTTACTTTTATTTATTCTTAAATAAATAAATTTACTCCGCAAATACTGCCTTTTTGCTACGTACATAAGCGCCCCCCCCCCCCCCCCCCCCCTCCGGCACCAACAACCAATGGGGCCCCCCCCCTGCAAAAAATTCTGCGGACGCCCTTGCATGCACCTTTTCGACATCCGCCGCGGCGGGGCTCTGGGCGCGCTCTAATGAAGTTGCGGTATGCCTGTGGTGTTAAAGGACTCCGCTTCACGAATCTCCTCCAGCAAGAATTTTATTGCGAACGCAATAATACTCGCACTTTCAAGCCTTCGCGCGACCCGGCCGCAGTTATGTTCGACCTTTAGCGGAGTGAATATGGGCGACCAACTCGCTCCTTCAGATAGCCGGCTGCAGTTACGCCGCGCTGCGCACCCGTGGCTCTACTGCCGCTGTGACGTCATACCAGATGTAGATTATGTTTTCTTTCTCTCAGTCGCAACAACATCAAGAAAAATTCGCTGTGGCTTAGCTTGGTTAAGCCCGGTAATTGCGAAAGCAATATCCGTACCTACGCCATGGTACAGCTGATAGTGTAGCTGGTGGTGGTGCTTGTGGTTAGACTTCTGGTGATGCATCGGTTATACAATCCAATCCAATGCCATCCAATCCATTCCAATGCAATCCAATCCAATCAAATTCAATTCAATCCAATGTAATCTACTCTAATCTAATGTAATCTAATCTAATACAATCCAGTCCAATCCAATCTAATGCAATCAAGGTCAAATGAAGGTCAATGGTGGTCACCGCCGCGGCACGGCAAAGGCGTGAAAGTGCAAGTAGTATTGCTTTGGTGGTCACCGCCGCGGCACGATGGTGGTCACCGCCGCGGCACGGCAAAGGCGTTAAAGTGCAAGTAGTATTATTGCACTTTCACGCCCTTGCCGTGCCGCGGCGGTGACCACCAAAGCAAGTTTTTTTCCCTCCATGCGCTACAACCGCTGTCTTCTTACATTGGCCCATCGTTGGCCATATGCGTTTGATGAAAGGTTGCCAACGCCCATATTTTTAGTTGTCATTTTTCGCTTGTTTTTACCGTACTGAAATCAAGATCTGATGAGTGTAGCTGGATTTCGTCAGCCTTTCTATTTACTCTTTAAAACTTGAAAATTTTGGGTTTCCATTTGGATCCAATTGAACACCCAATGGTTCCAATTGCACATTTGGAACCAATTGGCTTCAATTGGACATTCAAATTGGGACAAACTGATTCCAATTGAAATGTCCAATTAGTTCTAATTGTGCATTCGAAACCATGAAAACTCCAGTTAGGATATTCTAGTTCAACAAACTGGTTCCAAATGCGCAACTGAAACCTATTGGAGATTCCAACTGGATCCAGTTGGAAACCCCAATTGAACCCAATGATTTTTTTTTTCAGCTGGAAACATAACTGAACCGTTACTTGGTTTCTCGTGAGTCAAGGGGCACATATTCAAACAAAACATATTCAAGGTATCTGAAATGGTTTTTCCGAAGCCTTCTGGAACTAGGAACTCGAACTAGGAGGACTTTTTTTTTTAATTGTCTCGTATGTTCTGTAAATATGAGCCTAGAGAATACCAGTCTGCTCATTCTAAATTGGTTAAGGGAACGATAGCAAACCTGTTAATGCACAACACAAGAACAACTGAAACCAGAAACAACTAAAAGGCTTTTCTTCAAATCATCTCATGTGCTGGAAGTATGCCCTATAGCAACTAAATCATTTTTAGCGCAGTGAACCTAAAGAAAATTGGAAATCACCAGCAAGTCAAAGGTGCTGCAAGCTTAGTGCGTGCCATGGATTCATTTGATGACTTTCCCATCCCCTCCCACATCCCCCTCCTCCCAACCCTGGCGCTGAGCAGTGAGCCCCGCAGAGGGTAGCAGAAGAAAGCCATAATCCCCTCCCCAGTACAGCCATATCTGGGAACCTGGCTGCTCACACACTGTCACGTGTGCCTCGAAAAAAAATTCCAACTGATTTACAGAGACAGTCAGATTATGGCCAAGAGCAGTCCCAGCTAACAAGGGATACAATAGAGGCCATGTGCCAGGGACGTGTCTGTTTTTTTCAACAAAGAAAGAAATTGAGCACATATATCAAATAGACTGTGAATCCTATATCACTTGGCGACCTCCTTGTATTTTCTCCCTTTCATGATTTGGTCTTTTGTCTTGCAGTGACAGTTGTATAAATTGACGACCTTGTGAATAAACTCCAGAGTTGACAGTCAGTGCTGTGCGTGTCCGGGTCTTGCGTTCGTCAGTCCTTTTCGCACTGTGGCTACGCTTATCATGAACAACCCACTCGCCCCAACTTCTACCCTTGTAGAGCAATGTCACTGCACGTGATCTAAATTATTCTGGAGCCCTGCACAACGGAATCTCTTTATTCCTCTCACTCCCACCTTCCTTCCATCCCTCATGGTGCGAAGTTACTGTGCCTTTCATTTCCTGATAACTAATCCTTTTTCTTGCTGAAGCAGCCATCACTGTCGCTTCGGCGCATGCGGTTGTTACAGCGCGTTTTTTTTCCTTTCCATCTTTCCTCTCTCAACTTTCCTCTGTCTGTACGTAGCAATGATTGTGACTCAGCTGGATCCAGTGGACAGGCCCATGCACTTTCCTCTTCATTCTTCCTTCAATCGCAACAGCAGCAGCAGCGTAGCGAAGGAAAGCGTGTGGAGCAGGGGGTATTGGATAATGTTGCTGAAGCAGCCATCGTCAACGTTTTGGCATATCCAGTTGCTGCGATGCACGTCTCGCCTTTTGGTCCTTTCACATCTTTCATTTCCCTTCTGTCGACACGTGGCAGTCGAGGAGGCTCAGCTGACACCAGTCGACAGGCCCGTGCACTTTTCTTCATGCGGTCACAGCAGTAGAGCACGGCGAGAAGTATTAGCGGTCGCCCAGTAAGGCATTTCACAGTGTTCCTGCCGCTCCTACCCTACTGATACCACAAAGCACCATAGTCAACGTTGCCCGTGGCTACAGGTACATTTCTCTTGCTCCATCACTGTTCAATACCCTCATTTTCCTGACCCCTCATCATGCTTCTGGCACGCCTGGTTGGTGTCGGCCCAAAAGGATGACCAGCTGGTGCTAATACAAAAAGCTGCTGCCGTCTTCATCACTTAACATTTTAATATTGCACAAAAAAGAACGATTTCTTCCTTCTCTGGTCAAGGTGACATCTGTTCCATAAACAGGTTTTCGCTGGAATAAGCAGTGTTAAGTCAGCAGCATAACTATTCGTGAACTTTTGATGTAAATCAGTGCAGTGTGGAACCTCTTTCATATGTAACTCTCTGCCAGTGTTCTGTCTGCTGCATAAATATTTCTTATTCTGCAAATCATTCTCTGCCTTGCAAATGGCAGAAGCTGGGTAAAAAATAGCCATTCCCCCCTAGAGGTTGTCAAGATACAGTACCTGTTATGATGCTCCCAATAGCCCTGTTTGAACCTCCTACTATCCACTCACGACTGGAACGGACAACAGGACACGCATGCCTCCACCACATCCGGTTCAGCCATGCATCGACAAGTCTCACAAGAAGCCTACATCTAACTCCCCTCCCTACTTGCTTGGGAGGAAAGGAGGTCTAGATAGGAAGGCCCCACAAGATGAGTGCTATACACACCTTACCCAGCACCCGTAACGAGCCTTGAATATTTTCTTGTCTACTGTGATGTGTGCAAACACTGACAAAATATGGAAAGCCTTTTTTACTCCATGTTTAATTTCAAGAAATAAGAATAAAAACACTCACAGGGAACTTTTCTTGTACAAAAATCTTGAGCGTGATAAATTTACAAAGTTGCAGTTTAATGTACAACACCATGAGTAAGCCAGCAGAATAACTCCAACAATGTGTAATGCAACTGCCTGCCTTGTACCCACTTGGTCTCAAAGCTTTGCTACACATTATGCCAATTGCACAAAGTCACAAAAGAAGGGAAGGCAAAACGTCTTTCCTCCTCTCTGAATGAACAGAAAGAGAGAACAAAAGGAAAGACCAGGCAACACAATAGATCAAGGCACTTCGATCTGTACAAGCCACAGCATTCACACATCCAACGTTGAACAGACAACACTGGCATAAATAGAGTAGTCATTTCTCCGCTTCCCTTCTTTCTTTTTTTTTTTTTGACACCTTTAGTACATTCAGGCTGTGGCACACTGGGGCAGTTTTCCAATTTAAATGGCCGGTTGTGCCCTACATAGTAAGGGCAGCTGCAGTGCACTCAGAACAGCGAGCACCAACCCTGGTATGCACCAGCCATACGTGCCATTCGACACATGCAAGTACAATCATGCAGTTAAATACTAAAACAAAGAGATAAGTGGTAGCATGAGTGTCACTTCAAAGGCATTGAAAAACAAACAACAAAAAGAATGCCTGGAAAGATGCGTGTGCCACCCTGCTTTCATAATGTGCATTGTAACTTCAAAACTTTGTCACAGTGCAACACTGGCGCTCAACGTCACATTTGGCATCTTTCACAGGGTCTCAACATGTTGTGATCCGTAGCAGAGAAATGTGCGCGGAGCAATGGGCAAAAGAAAAAACTGGTAGGCCACATCAAATGGACCACCCTTGGACGACCGTTTTGGAATGGACGTACATACAAGACAGCACTTAGGCAGAGGGGCTTATTTAGAAAGCTCGGCTTTTCTAGACGGATAAGGACAGCACAGCAGGGGCTGTAAGAATACTCAAGAGAACCAGGCTGTCTTTTTTTTTAATTCCTGATCCAGTCATGCGCAGAAATGCTAGAGTTAAAAAGCAGAGTAAACAGGGGGCAGTGATAAACTGTTACAACCTTCCCTGTAGTCCACACATGGTCACAAATAAAAGCCCCTCCACCAGCAGGCATAAAAAAAAATATACATATGAAGTGGAGAAGTTTAAAAACTTCGAATGATAACAATACACAGACCTTTACAAAACACAGTGTATATGCATAAAAAAATGTAGCGGACCAAATAGAGAACACCAATTCTTGGCAGCTTAGCATTATACTGAAACTGGTTTGTCACGACTGTTTCATGTGGATGTCATTGACTAGATGAAACATTGCATATGGCCGGTTTGTTCCATGTGTGATCAGCACAAGAAAGGTATTGGTGGCAGTTTCAGAATGTAATACCTTGTGATGCTAGCCAAAAAAAAAAGAAGTATATATATATATATAATAATGGTCAAGCATTTCACAAGTTTGCAATACAAAAAGCATGCCAGTGCTCTGGAAGCTATGGCAATGAAATGAAACCAATGAGTTACTTAAGGTAACCTGGCAGCATGCCAGCTAGAGTTGTCAGCAAAACCATGCCTCTGTACAACACAGCTTACAGGGGAAGACTGTCATCTTGAGCAGCCAGTAGAAGCCAGAACTCTTACACATAGGACCTACAGTTTCCAACGTTCAGCTACACTGCTCCACTAGCTAGGCAGTTCTTTTCATACACAAAAAGCTCCACTAACACATTGGTAAGAGAA